>NC_077233.1:33427360-33733610 GCF_027887165.1 Monodelphis domestica | reverse complement strand
AGTTTAAGTTTGTCTATGATGGTTTTGTAGCAATGTTGATAGTCCTTTCAATAATGTAGATTTCCAATTATCTGTCCCTACCTGTCATAGTCTATCCTTCATCTATGTCCTTTCATAAATTTTACATAGGAGATCCATCCACAATGTTATAGCTTTTTCCTAGATCTCTCAATGTTGAATGGATACCTGTGTAGCATATGGCCCATTCACTGCTTAACCTTTGCTTTTCTTCTAATTATTTATTTTCTATTGATTTTACCTCAACCATTTATAAGTTGGAACTTTTATCAACAGTTAGTTTTACTTCTAGTAATCTGATAGTCTTCTATTCCCAATGGCTCTCTATTTTCCTCCCTTTTACCTGCCTCAAATTTACATAATTGATTATTTCTCTTCCTTTGAATCTTTATTTCTTAACACTTGTGATGTTAACTTCTTCCTACCCACTTAGATAAGAATATTTTTGAAATCCCCCACTCTAACCTCATCCTAATATAGATTCTTATTTAATGACATATTTATGTCATCCTTTTTCCATAAAGCTTTTTTTGTTTTCCTTAAATCAATCCCGGTGTGATGGTTTCTGAATTCCATTCTCCATTTTTGATCTATATAATTTCTCATTCTTTGTTTATTGACTCCATATCTATCAAGAAACAGAATTTCTGGATCAGAAAAATTGCACTTCCCTCTCTATTCTTTTCCTGTTTTCTTGCACTGATAGATCACACCCTATCCTCCCTCATATTTTTATTTGTTTCCTTTGATTTTTTATTTGTTTTGACAGGATCATTTCCTGGGTGCCTGATTCTTGGAGATATAAATTCTAAGAGGAGGCCATCATGTGGTATCGTGGAAGGTGGATTATGTATCTTTAGTATATACCTCAGTCTTTCTCTGTGACTAGAGCATTCCTTTCCCCCTTCATACATATTTCTGGTAATGTCACTTTCATCTTGGTCCACCACACATCTCTCTATTGTCATCTGTATGGACCTGACCTTCATTCTTTAGAGACTGTAGCATTCTATATCTCACAAGCAGACAACATCATAGAAATATTGGCATTAAAAGGTACATCTCAGTTTTATAGAGCTTTTCCTAAAACAAACAAACTTCAGAGTTTTCCAAAGGCAATAAACCAATTCTTCCTGTCCTCTTTAATTCCATAAAATCATTATCCATTTACAGAGTCTGTCCGGTCTGTTCATAAATGAGCTATGGTCATGAAATAGTTTCTCTTTGGGCTAAACAGAGCTGCCGGTGCTGGAACTGAACCTGGAATGTTTCATGAAATGCCAGTGACAACTAACTCACAAATGACTTGGCTGAGAACTTCTCACAAACACAGGATATCTTCACATCCTGAGCTATTTCTCTCCAACATTTTTGCAACAAACAATAGCCTTTGCAGCCCTTGGATCAGCTCATCTGTCTATACTTGACAGTAGTTGCAACGAATATGCCTTGATTCTTTTTAGTATGATGTTTCTTTCTAATCTCTCAGCCCGGAATTTTCAGATGCCACCACTAAATTGTAAAATTTATATCCGACATAAAATGAAGAAAAAAATAAATGTAGTCCCAGTATAAAATGCATTTTAATATTGTATAAAACTATTATATGAAGGTTCTTAATACTCTATATTTTTTTTTCATTCTGAACCAACGTTTTTTCCCTATTGGAAAGATCTTTCTGGCCATATGGTATGAACTGCCCACTAGTGGCCATTCTTGGCGTCACAAATCATATCTCTACTGTTTAAGTTGTCTTGCCACAATCCATCCAACTCACAACTTGAAATCTTTTTGTAGTTATTTTTTCCCAGGAGATTGCTTTTTAGTTTCACCTTTAAATCACCCGGGAAGCATTTAGAATCAAATTTATTAACAAAATTCACCTCACTGACTTAATCACTTAATGAGTCATACTCTCCTAGGGGATAAGTAATGAAAATAACAACAATTGGGGTTCCTGTAGTGCTTTATGGTTTCCAAAGTGTTTTGCATACATTATCTCATTTGATGATCACAGCCCTATGAAGTGAAAGGCAGTACTTGCAGTCACAGTGGATAAAGAACTGGCCACATGAGAAAAGAAGAAATAAGTATTATTCCCACCTTTGGCTATGTCATCCTGGCCAAGTCACTCAATTGCTCTGAGCTCTGGCATTCTCTAAGATGAAAAGTTAGATAGATGGTGCTCCCCTTTTGGGAATAATATTGATTTTTAATGTTTACTTTTATCTGGAAATTCCCTGTACCAATGATATAACAAATCTTATCTCTATCTCCCAATTCTATGAATAAAGGGCTACAGATAATTTTATCCTCATTTAAATGATGGAGGGGGGGGGGAGATGTGTAATGTTATGGATTGTTGGTGAGTGTGTACAGGAGGATTTGAACACAGGTCTTTCCAATTCACTATCTGGTTATCTAGCAAATCTTACACAATACTTCCCAAGTATAAATGGAATCATAGAAGCTGATATTTTTTAAAGAAATTGCATGGTCTCCATTTACCTAATATGTCTATATCATTCATTCCGTTCTGAAATAAGGTACAATGAGTTTAACCAGCAGGAATCATATTTACAGTTTATCAATAAAATGGGTCTATAGTCATGGAAGAATATAAAACGAGACTGGAAAGTATGGAGAACTCTTCAGCAATGGGACAAATCTGTTGAACAAAATGTTACTTTGTCAGTTCCATCCATAACTCACTGAGAAAAAAGAATAAACATATGTACAAAATGAAGTGGTATTCTAAAATACATAATGGATATCATTTTGGATAGGGTCAAGTTGCTTCCCATGTTATCTTTGTTCTCATTTGATCATCTGTCTAAATGACATGTCCGAATAGGATGCAGGTGGAAAGATTCTGGTTGTTGAGGCAGAATTGATAGAGATCCATTTCAAGTGATACTTGAAAGTTTCTATTATATGCAATGCAGTTGACAGAAGTTAAGTCCAAATACCAGTAGCTTGTATGGAGATCCTCCAAAAGTTTGACAAAGGGTATCTTTTCTCCTGCCAGCTCAGTCCACCCCCTCTACCCACCCCACCAACCCCAGTTCCATCCCAAGGAGTCCTCTACAATTAAGTCAGTTTGCAACATGCTTACCTAGACCTCATGCTAGTTAGCAGAGAGGAAAATTTTAATTACTTAAATGTAAAAATAAACCCGGAGACCGAATGTGTTTTTCTCACTGATTGCCTAACTGTTGTCTGGTACTTATTGCTGAGAGGGAAATTAAATTACCATCACTGATTGGGAGTTCAATGCATGTTTTTATTTGGATTGCAATCTGGAAACAGAAAGATGCTATCTGGTGGAAGGGTGAAATGTGATCTGTGCACTCTCTAGACCCATCCAAAGGGTTCATCAAGATTGTTAGATGTGAACAGGCTGTCGTGAATGAGGCAATGTTGGTTGTATTTCACAAAAACAAAAAGAAACAATTCTCGGCAACATCACTGAAATGTCCCTCAAAGTTCACTTAAGAAGTGATTTCTTGGGGGCAGCTGGCTGGCTAAGTGGATTAAGAATCAGGCCTACCCATGGGAGGTCCTAGGTTCAAATCTGGATTCAGATACTTCCTAGCTGCATGACCCTGGGCAAGTCACTTAACTCCCATTGCCTAGCCCTTCCTGCTCTTCTGCCTTGGAACCAATACACATTATTGATTCTTAAGACGGAAGGTGAGTTTTGGTTTTGTTTTCTTTTTTTAAGAAGTGAATTCTCTAGTGGCTTACTAGGAAAGGGGAGAGACAAACTTGTCTACTGAACAATGTGCTTGGCCAAGAGTAGAGAAACTTGAGTCCATCATCAAGCACTACTCTCTGTGCTACCTTCAGGAGCTCATTGATGTTTCTTCAACTTGTTTCCTTATTTCTGAAACCTCCCATTTCACAGGTGTTTAAACATCAAACAAGGTGATGTATGTAAAATAGTTTGTGAACTTAGTGAAGTGGTTCAAGAGCTGGCAGTGGAGCCAGGAAGATGTGTGTTCAAGTCCTACCTCTTACATGATTAGGTGAATTCTGGAGAGTAATAATATCTAAGTTCTCTAGGCGACTCTCAATGACTCTATGTTGCAGAGAATGTGTCAGTCTCCATTGGTAAAGGGCATTTCTTCATCTGGAAGTTCCTTATCACTATGAAATCACAGATCCTGTGATAAATGTAAACTATTATCATTACTATGATCTCATCAATAGAATTCTCCCTCCAACGGTACAAACCATAAGCTTTCTAATCTCATGTAACTCTCATCTATATGCTTCCATACATTATCCACAGGTTTGGATAGATCCACTCAACAAGCTGGAGCCTTTCTGGTACTCTCCTGACATCATTTGAATGCCAGTGGAACACAAGAATTATTCATTGGTTATTCTTCATTCTTACTTAAGATTAAAAAAACCCACAGTAAAACAAATATTGAGAAGAAAAAACCAGAGTAGATTTTTCTATAAAGTCATTAAGATGCTTGTTCATTTTTATTGGGAGTTGGTTAAAAAGAGAATCATAGGGAATGTCAGGCAAAAATGGAGACCAGGGAAATAAAAGAGCACCAAATTTATGGAAGGAATTCTAATTCTGAAATGAATGTGGATCATACCTGGAAAAGAAACAAAGAACTTTTAATTTTAAAACATTTTAAAATGGAGAAATGATTGTGGCTAATGGCTAGAAATAGCTTTTTCCCCCCTATAAAACTTTCAATTCTATGACTATAGGAGATGGATGTGTTTGTATACATTATATGTGTATAAATGTGTGTTTATGCATAAATGAAAGATATATATATATATAACCTATATATAGGTTATAGATATATTGATGGAATAGAAATGGAAATGATAGAGAGAGTTATCTATTTAAAATGAAGAAACTGAGGCAAACAAGTTTGAATGACCTTCCCAATGCCAGATGGCTAGTATGAGGTCAGATTTGAACTTGGGTACATGGATCTTCCTGACACCAGAACCAGAACTCTATCTACTGCATCACCTAGGTACCTATGTGTTGATCAGTATATACACATATTATATAAATTCACATATCTGAATCTATCTTACTCTCTATTCCTCTATCTTCATCTCTATCTCTCCACATTTTTATGTATAACAGATATAATAAGCCAAGAGATCGATTCTATATCTAGCTGTTATATGAAGACTATTTTAGTAAGTAAAGCTTACCAGGAGGTGAAACTCACAGTAGTGACCCTTTTAATCATAGCAACTTTGAAAGATAGACCAAATTCCCATTACCCCCTTTCATGCTCTTTGCATTGGAACTAACATGGCCCCCAACATTCTGATACTTTCTCCATACATTGTTGTTGTTCGCCAAGTTTCCCCATTTAGACTGAATTCATGAGAGCCTTTCTAAGAATCTTCAGTGCTTGGCACACAGTAGGCATTTAATAAATGCTAGACTGAGATGGATTAATTTTGTCTTTCTTCTTTTTTCTATGCCTAGTGCAGTGTCGGTATTCAGTAGCTGTTCAATAAAGTGTTGTTGAATTTAATTGAAATATAGTAGGCTTCACTGATGGAGAGTGTAACTACATTGAGGAGATTACATAGTCTTAATAGTATTGAAGGATAAAGGATGGAGGAGCCAGAAGAAGACCATTGAAAAAGAAAAGAATTTGGATCCGAGGACCTCCCAAGTACAACCAATGTTATGTTAGAATGGAAGGTCCTGGAGGCCAAGGATTCTTTCATTGCTGTCTGTGGGTCTCTAGAATCTAGCATACTGACTAGAATAATATATAATTCTTGAATTGAATTAATTTTAAATAGAATAAAACCTCTATGACAATGGTTTTAGAAGATGAGGACCATATTTGCCTTCTGGAATAAACATTTTATCCTGATTTGAGGGGGGTATAAAATATATTTTAGAAGAGAAGATTTAAGGTGTAGTACATCTGTATATGCTTATTAAAGAACCATCTGATGACAAGGTGTTATGTAATTTCTCTCCAAATATATGTTATTATACAGAAATAAACATAGACTTTAGAAGAAATGAATGATTTGCACACCTGGCTCAGTCTTTTTTCTTTTTTTGCATGTCACAAATTCTGATACCATCTTCCAGCATTTCAGTACATTTATTAGTGACTATTGAAGTTATATGGTCTCACAGTTTCTCAGGCTTTTCACCCCAAAGACTCTGCCCTGTCCCTCTTATGTCATATTCTTGAATTCATTGTTCTTGCAAGCCCTCTGTTCACCATGACCCCCAACCATGCAACACCCAAGTAAATTCACGGCATGCAACTTACCACATTTGAATAATTATTCCATTGTTTCGGTCAGCTCTGACTCTACTATCCCATTTGAGGTTTTCTATGCAAAGATACTGGAATAGTTTATCATTTCCTTCTCCACATTTTACATTATACAGATAAGAACTATAGCAAATAGAATTAAGTTGACTTGCTCAGGGTTACACAGTTATTAAGTGTCTAAGGTTAATTTAATCTCAGGAAGATGAGTCTTTCTGACTCTAGATCCCACACTATCCACAGTTCCACCTACTTGTTCCTTTTTTCACTGGATTCTAATAAAAACTCTGTGAGGTAAATTCTATTATTAACTCTATTTTGTACAAAAGGGAATTGAGTCATTATGAAAAAAATTTTTGGTTAGTTGCCTAAGATTGCACAACTAGCAAGTTGCTGAGTTAAGTTTTGAACTCAGGTCTTCCTAACTAAAAGACTAGCATTCTATACCCTATTCCAACTAACAATGTCCTCATATGATCTATCCTTCTTCTGTCTTCTCTCAGATGGCACATGCTTGCCAATATTAAGCCTATATTCAAGATATCATTCACTCTAGGGTCCTTGAGCACTTTCTGGATGGCTGAATAGTTCTCCTCTTCTGTCTGTGTCTCTTATACTGTCTGACTCTCCATTGACTCATGTTCCTTCCAATGAGTCTACAAATAAGTTTGATTGTCCCTGTTACTTAAAAAACAAAATCTTGGCTGTGTCTGCTTTCCCATAAACCTAATTATCTTACATATCTTCTCATTTTCATTTGGAAAAAGATCCATCTATACGTGGACCTATTTTATTAAAAATAATCTTTGTTGTTTTCTGGTTGGTAAAGGATAGGTCTAGTATTTGTGATTTTCTACATTTATTTGTCATTTTTTAATATTGTGGTACATCATCAATTTTTGTAAAGTTACAGCATGAACTCAATAAATATGCATTATCCTTTATGTCCCTATTTAGAAGTCACCAAATATTTATTATCTATGGCTTTAACAAAATTATTTTCTAATCTTTAACTTCTTTTGTTTATCTGTGTTTAAACTGGTCAAGGTTAGAGAGGGATAATGAATTACACAACTATAAAAGTTTAACTGCATTTTTATGTTGTAAAACACTTTAAGTATTTAATTGCTATGCTACTCAAATAATATATATTAGTAATTTTTGTAAATCCATAATCTATAATGATACTAAGCATAACAGAGTTTTCCCACCTTTTTTTTATCTTTACATTGTCTGAGATCATGATTGCTACCTCTGCTTTTTTGAGTTCTCCCTAAGTATAACATGTTATTTTTGTTGTTTGGTCATTTTTCAGTCATGTCTGATTCTGTGTTCCCTTTGGGGAGTTTTCTTGGCGAAAATCCTAGAGTGGTTTGTCATTTCCTTCTTCACCTCATTTTTGGAATATGAACTTGTCCAGCTGTCACACAGCTAGTAGGTGTTAGAGATCACATTTAAACTCAAGTCTTCCTGACTCGAGGGCATCATTCCATCTACTGTGTTCTTAGTCTTCCTCCAACCAAAAGAAAATCTCAATAAACCCCAATTATATTTTCTTAGCAAAAATACTAGAGTGACTAGATCTAAACAATTGGAAAAACATTGATTGCTCATGGGTGGGACGAGCTAACATAATAAAAATGACAATCCTACCCAAATTAATTTACTTATTTAGTGCCATACCCATTGAACTACCAAAAAAACTCTTTACTGAATTAGAAAAAAAACCACAACTAAGTTCATTTGGAAGAAGAAAATATCAAGGATATCCAGGGAAATCATGAAAAAAATGCAAAGGAAGGAGGACTTGCAGTCCCATATCTCAAACTATACTATAAATCAATGGTTATCAAAACAATTTGGTACTGGCTAAGAGACAGAAAGGAGGATCAGTGGAATAGACTTGGCGTAAATGATCTCAGCAAGACAGTTTATGACAAACCCAAAGACCCCAGCTTTTGGGACAAAAATGCATTATTTGATAAAAACTGCTGGGAAAATTGGAAGACAGTGTGGGAGAGATTAGGTTTGGATCAACACCTCACACCCTACACCAAGATAAATTCAGAATGGGTGAATGACTTGAACATAAAGAAAGAAACTATAAGTAAATTAGGTGAACACAGAATAGTATACCTGTTAGACCTTTGGGAAGGGAAAGGCTTTAAAACCAAGCAAGACTTAGAAAGAGTCACAAAATGTAAAATAAATAATTTTGACTACATCAAATTAAAAAGTTTTTGTACAAACAAAACCAATGTAACTAAAATCAGAAGGGTAGCAACAAATTAGGAAACAATCTTCATAAAAACCTCTGACAAAGATTTAATTACTCAAATTTACAAAGAGCTAAATCAATTGTACAAAAAATCAATCCATTCTCCAATTGATAAATGGGCAAGGGACATGAATAGGCAGTTCTCAGCCAAAGAAATCAAAACTATTAATAAGCACATGAAAAAGTATTCTACATCTCTTATAATCAGAGAGATGCAAATCAAAACAACTCTGAGGTATCACCTCACACCTAGCAGATTGGCTAACATAACAGCTATGGAAAGTAATGAATGCTGGAGGGGATGTGGCAAAGTAGGGACACTAATTCATTGCTGGTGGAGTTGTGAACTGATCCAACCATTCTGGAGGGCAATTTGGAACTGTGCCCAAAGGGCAATAAAAGACTGTCTGCCCTTTGATCCAGCCATAGCACTGCTGGGTCTGTACCCCAAAGAGATAATAAGGAAAAAGACTTGTACAAGAATATTCATAGCTGCACTCTTTGTGGTGGCCAAAAATTGGAAAACGAGGGGATGCCCATCAATTGGGGAATGGCTGAACAAATTGTGGTATATGTTGGTGATGGAATACTATTGTGCTAAAAGGAATAATAAAGTGGAGGAATTCCATGGATACTGGAACAACCTCCAGGAAGTGATGCAGAGCGAAAGGAGCAGAACCAGGAAAACATTGTACACAGAGACTGATACATTGTGGTACAATTGAACGTAATGGACTTCTCCATTAGTGTCAATGCAATGTCCCTGAACAATCTGCAGGGATCTAAAAAACACTATCCACAAGCAGAGGATAAACTGTGAGAGTAAAAACACCGAGGAAAAGCAACTGCTTGACTACAGGGGTGGAGGGGATATGACTGAGGAGAGACTCTAAATGAACACTCTAATGCAAATACCAACAACAGGGAAATGGGTTTGAATCAAGAACACATGTGATACCCAGTGGAATTGCGCGTGGGCTATGGGAGAGGTGGTGGGAGGGGGGGAGGGAAGAAAAGAAAATGATCTTTGTTTCCAATGAATAATGTTTGGAAATGACCAAATAAAAATTTAATAAATAAAATAGAGATACAATTAAAAAAAAATACTAGAGTGGTTTGCCATTTCCTTCTCCAGATCCCTTTATATATGAGTCAAATGGAGTTAAATAATTTGCTCAGGGTCAAACAGCTAGTAAGTGTCTAAGGCCAGACAGATTTAAACTGAGGAAGATGGGTCTTCCTGAGTCAAGGATCATCACTCTATCCAGCACACCAACTAGCTTCTCTAAGGATAACATATATTGTTCTAACCGCTTCTCCCTTCCCTTTCCCTACTTGATTTTCATTTGAATTTAACTCAATGTGTGTGTTTATGGGTGGGGTGCAGGGGGTGTGCTTGGTGTGGTATGTATTTAAGTGTTTGTATTCAGCCTTTCCTTCTCTGGCTAATATGAAAATGAGGATCAAGTGTAGTCAACTCTTTCATCCCTTTTTCCATATATGATAGTCTTCTCCATGACTAATTATTTAAGACAATAAGTTCCATCCTTTTCCTCCATCTTTCTTCCCAAGTATATTCCTTTTTGTTTTGTTTTTTCATCTGAATAAAAATATAACTAAGCAAATATAATTACTGCCATCTTGTTTACTCTTATGATAAATTTTGAAGAAATTAGGCAAAAAATTAAGAAATTTTCTCTATTAGAAAAATAAAATTTCATCACTGTTCAGTACTTTCTAATTCTAAGCTCCTCTTTATTCTTGAATTTACATTTCATAGTATTTAATTGACTCTTGTTTCTTCATCAGAAATACTTGGAAGCAGGGCAGTGAGGTGTCTCAATGGAGAGAGAGCCAGTACTGGAGAAAGGAGGTCCTGGATTCAAATATGACCTCTCATGCTTCTTAGCAATGTGACCCTGAGCAAGTCTTTTAACACCACTTACCTACTCTTTATTGCCTCTTTGTCAATTATAAGACAGAAGGTAAGTTGTTTTTTTTTTTTAAAGGAGAGTTGGAAGCCTCTATTTCATAAAGGGTACTTTTTTCATACTTTATAATCAGCTTTATAAGCATGTTATTATTGAATTTATACCTTTATCATTTCCCTTCTAAAGTATCATATTCCAAGCCCTCCTTTCCTTTAAATGAGTAGCTTATAGGTCTTGGGTGATTTTATTTTCAGCTGCTTAACATATTTTTTTCCTTTGACCAAAAGCTCTAGATTTAGAATTTCATGTTTCTGGGCATTTTCTTTTGGAGATTTATTCCCACAAGTAAACAGTTAATTCCTTTTATTTTTACTGTATTCTCTGGCTCTAATAACTATATTTCATTTTAATTCATGATTTCTTGAAATACAGTATCTAATCTTTTTTGTGATCTAGTATCTCAGGTAATATGTGGATTCTTGATTAATTATTTCTCTTTGTTTTCCAAAACAGTTGTTTTAAAAGGAAATAACAACATTTCCTAATACTTTGGGGTCGATATTTTGACTTTCTTGTTGCAATTCTTATTATCCCATGATATTATTAATTCCTGTCTGGGCCAATATAATTTTCAAAAACTTTGTTAAATGAAAATACTTTGTACTTCATATCCTAATTTTTATATAGATGTCTATTTTCCATTCTCATTTTTATCATCTAAAGTAGAAGTGACAAATTCTCCATCCAAGGGTTGCAAGAAGTCTGCAAAGCTCCCATTTATTCTTCAAACTAGGTTATAGTGTAATTGGGTAGTGTTCAACAAAAGAAATGAAAACATAATGTAACAGATTATGTTAGCTTATGTCATTCTGTATAAAATTGTGACCTGCAGGAATCTTTTTCTGAGTTTCACATCCCTATTCTAGAGTTCTCAATTTATTTATAAAATCATTTTATAAATTCTGGCTTGATTACTTCCTGGAATTTCATAGCGATTATGATATATCTGGGAATTTCTTTAATGAATGACAAGATTTATTCTCTTATACTGGATTGATCATCTTTGGAATTATATTTCTTTATTGTCTGTGCTTATTCTGCTTGTTCTTTTCTCTAGCCTTACTTCTCAAATTAGGGTTTGGTGTTGGGGCTAGGTTTGGAGTAGTTCTGGATGGAATGGTGAAACTTATAGCATTACTCTTTATTAACTAGGGACAGGCTAATTAGTAGTCTATTTCAAGGGTCTCAGGAAGGATTAGAAGAAGAGTCAACATAGAAGGTCTTTTTTGATTGAGGGGATCTGGTCTTCCTTGTAGATGGGTAGGAAGAGTCAGTATAAATGGACTGATTGAAGCTAGACAAGAGAAGATGATTTTGGGAACAAAGTCCTGGAGGTGAAAGCAGAGGTTAGAGTGAAGAATACAAGTAGATAGAGCAGAGATGCTTTGGAATCAAACTTAAGCAACCAGCTCCACATCAGGAGAGACATAATCTTCCTTGGGCTATATCATTCATGCTTTTGACTTTGTTTGAACTTCACACATCAGCCTTTGGTTCTAACAACCCATATCCTTGATATGGAACTTGGCATTGCAAACTAAGCTTCCACCTCTTACTGGCCTAGGAATTTTCTGCCTGTGGCTTTTCTCCCATTTTCTCAAGTCTGCAAAGCTTCAAGCAGTGCCCTTGAACGTATTCAGCCTGAAAGCCAAGATAACCACCCCCGTATTAGGGCTGTTATTTGCCATATAGGTCTGTGGAATCCAATTTTGCACCTTCCTCAAGTCTTGGCACATCATCTACCATTTGGTTTGTATCTGTCATATATTTATGCTACATCACTTTGTACCATAGGTATTTGAGTTATTGGGTATCCTTTTCTGTAGGCAAAGCCATATGAGGGTATATACTGTTTCAACTTAATTTTTATATTTTCCATAACATCTAGATAACTTGCACATAGTAGGTACTTAATTGCTGTTGACATTGGCTTTCCCTTCGGTCTAATTTTAAGGCACAAGAAAAGAAAATCTATATCAATTTGGAATTTGCATTATTTGGTTATTTATTCTGATACCATTGGGGGAAAGGTACATTATATTCATTAAATTTAGAAATTCTCTTTCGTCAAACATTTATATTAATTAAGCCTCTGGTTTTATTAGTGAACTTAATTAGAGCATGGTATTTGTCTAAATTACTGTAGTGGCAATGAAACATTAGAAAGCCAGTGGAATATTTTTTCACATCTTTCATATAGATTGCTTCCTGGGGCCTAGATTGTACTATAGTATGGGGGAAGGTTACTAATTTTATGATTTTTGAAAATCACACAAATAAATCATTGCAAAAGCACTCAGTAATGTTTCACTGATTTTTCTGCACAAACACACATTGACCATGGAAACTATGGATAATTTTCCTTGTCTATTGAACAAGCCAAAATTAATAATAAATAAAGGTCTAAACTTCCCCTTGGAACTCAGCCTATGATATTTAGATGAAATTACAAACATAATTTTCTTAGTTTATATCATGTTTGATGTTGGAAAAGGATAAATAACACCAACTGACTGATTCTGAGAAATAATACTTGTACTGAGGAGAAATGTACTTTCAGTAAATTTTGACCTTTGTATTCCATGATCTCCTATTTTTAATTTCTTCCTTCCTTCCTTCCTTCCTTCCTTCCTTCCTTCCTTCCTTCCTTCCTTCCTTCCTTCCTTCCTTCCTTCCTTCCTTCCTTCCTTCCTTCCTTCCTCCCTCTCTCTCTTTCTTTTTCTTTCTTTCTTTCTTTCTTTCTTTCTTTCTTTCTTTCTTTCTTTCTTTCTTTCTTTCTTTCTTTCTTTCTTTCTTTCTTTCTTTCTTTCTTTCTTTCTTTCTTTCTTTCTTTCTTTCTTTCTTTCTTTCTTTCTTTCTTTCTTTCTTTCTTTCTTTCTTTCTTTCTTCCTTCCTTCCTTCCTTCCTCTTTCCTTCCTTCCTTCCTTCCTTCCTTCCTTCCTTCCTTCCTTCCTTCTTTCTTTCTTTCTTTCTTTCTTCCTTCCTTCCTTCCTTCCTTCCTTCCTTCCTTCCTGCCTGCCTGCCTGCCTTCCTGCATTCCGGCTTTCCTGCTTTTCTTTATTCCTTCCTTCCCTCCTTTCTTCTATCTCTGTCCCTGTTGTCTGTCCATTTGTCTATCATTCCCATCAGGCACCACTGATTCCAGTGCAGCTGAACTCTAGAACTATTTCTGAGGGTGAACAGTTGATCATCTTACCTCATCTGACCCAGGACTGAACTTGAAATTTGAATCATAGATGTTTTCCTCTAGCTGAGATTTTTAGCATAGCCAGCATGAAGCTTTTTCTTTGGTGGCTGGCTTGATTCACAGATTGAAGGTTAAGCTCTTTGCATATACATGTGTGTTTTAAACGGACCAGGCATAAGTCTATTCCAACTACATTCTGCCTGATGTAAAGACATCACTATAATTTATTTTAATAAATGTAGCCCTCAGTCATTTCAGCTACCTGAGGGAAAAGCACCAAACACTCTTGAGAGCAAGAAAATGGAGAACTGTGAATCCCCATACATTTCTCATTTATCCATGCTAATTAAGACCAAGCATTTGAAAGTTGCAGTCAGAGGGAAAATTAAAGCCAATTAACCCACTGACGAAGATAATTTTCAATATTCCATCAGCAGGCACACATTTTCACCAGTCCCTCTCCATGCCTACCAGAGTGATCTGCTGGCTGTTGGAAAGCTTAGAAGGGCAGGGGGTGAAGGGGGGAAGGGGGTTTAAGGGGGGGTTGGTACTCCACAAATTCTGCTGGTTCTGCTGGTGTTCTTATTTACATCTCTTTTAAAATTTATTTTGAATTTTCATTGGCTGAGCCTAATTATATTTGTGGGAGCTCTTTACAATTCATATGATTGAACATTCTTTTTGAACTTGTTGAAGAATCTGCATTAAGTCTACATTTAAGTTTTCCATTTCCATTGGAGCATAAAAACAACTGGGGGGTTATTTAGAAAATTTCAGGACATTAAGGATTGAATAATTTCAACATTTTTAGAAAGAACCAGTATAGAACCACACATACGCTACCATATCATAAAACTTTTTTGGATGTTTATGACATTGTTTCCACCATTGACAGTTTGTACATTTATGCTCTTCTTCCTCCCCACCTTAACTACCACCATATATATGAAACGATGAGAGACTCTTGAATTTTGCACACAAAAATGTAAAGGAAAATTTGTGCTCACTTCATCTTTTTCAGGATGATATTCTAGACACAAAAGGTCTAGAATAGATTCTTTCTGTTGATTTTTTGGTTTATATTGTTTTTCATTATCTATATTATAGTCATATAGTCAGTTAGAATGCATCAAGAACCCCCTATGTGCCAGGCATTGCAATGAGCCCCACATTTCATCTAGAATCAAAGATGTAGAATTGGAAAGGAACTCAAACATCATCCAGTCCAGCCCTTTCATTTCATGGACAAGGAAAATGAGGTCAAGAGAGATTCACTGACTGACTTACTCAAGATCACACAAATAGCAAGAACTAAAGCTTGGACCGAACCCCTGTCTTTTTCAGACATCTACAAGTTGCTCCCCAACAATAAACAAATTGAGTCATATAGTTAGGATCCAACAGGATTCTGTAATGTATTTTATCCTTAGCCTGAAACTTTGTCAAGAATGCCTTTGAGCTCCAGTTCATTGAAAGAAATTCCTTGTGGTGAAAAAGAACTTTTGTTAGGAAATGTGAAAATAGCAATAACCTATCTAATCCAAATATACGTATGCAGCTATAAAATCCTGAGGCTAGGTAAAGCAGATATCAAAAAGACACATAAACCTACACAGAATGCCTTTATTGGTGCCCCATTTCTGGTCACGACACAGGCGAGGTTTGCATATAAATCTTTAGTAAAATCTTACTTTTTCCTTTCCATCCATGGAGATCCCACTGCTGGAAGAGCTCGGATTTACTATGAAGAGAAGTAGTCCAGATTTGTCCCAATTAACCTTGTAACGAGCTCTACTCCAATGCTTATTAATGACAGTAATGAGATGCAGGCAAGACAATGCATTTAAACATCATTGGCATATAAATTAAATTCACATGCACTTTAAAAGGAATAGATACCTTTATGTATGGGACACGAAGGGAAATTATTAAGAGGCGATTTCATAAGAAAAAGCTAATTAGAAACAAAATTCAATACTTTTCTCTCTCGCTCATCTCCATCAGTGTTAGAAACAAGTTTGACCATGGACTAAGAAATGGTTCCCATTGAAATTACTGTGCAAGGTATGAAATTAATTTTATGATTGTCCCAATGGAAGCTATAGTAGCTACAAATACTTATAGGCCCATTATCATTTTACTCTATATTGGCCTACATTTTAATTTGCTTGGCTTTCTATCTAAAGCTTATGAATAATTTAAAATAGACCCTCTCCTGTCTTTATAGCAACATAGTGATAGATAGAAGGGTGAGATAGACATTTTCTGTACACAGAATCCAAACTCAAACCTTTCTTTCATTCTTTTTCTTTTTTTCTTAAGAAATGGGAACATTTATACAGTTGGACTGTTCAAATTCCATTTTGAAAATTGATGCAATTAAAAAGGCAGCGGAATGTTTGGGATTTGGCTGCATGATCTTCCCTGTGGATGGCTGGTCGCAGCACGTAAATCCTTCTGCGAGGGATATGGGTACTGTGTTCTCGCCTTTTGGGGTTACCATTCCATTCATGAGAGGAATCCTTCAGAAGGAACAGAGCCAAAGATTGTTCAGTTAGAATAGACACTGGACCCTTCTGAACACAAATAGGAAAATGACATTCAATTCAAGAAATGTTTATAAAGTGCCTACTATGTTCCATGCTCCATGTTAGGCGGTCATAATATGAAGACCATCCTTGCCCTTATGAAGCATCCATTCTACTTGGGAAAATCTGTTCCCAATTAAGTGAAGACAAACTAGACCCAATAGAATAAATTTACAATTAATAAAAAGTGATTGCAGTAAGTGGAGAGAGGTGCGGACAACTGAGGAAATCAGGAAATATTTCAAGAAGGAGGAGACCCTTGAAGACAGCGTGGAGTATCCAGAAACAGAGACGAGAACAAAAAGCAATGCAGGTGTAAGAGATAGCCAGGGAGAGGAATGGAAATGGGAGAAGGGATGTCACATACAGGGAAGGGCAAGTAATTTGATTTGCCTGAAACATAAGTAGTTAAGAATGATATACTTTGAAATAAAGTCTAGAAAGTTCTACAGGGGCCAGCTTGTGAAAGGACTTAAATCCCCCCAGAGGAGTTGGAATGGCTTTGTTCTCAGCAAGTCAGGAGCCATTGCAGTTCCTTGAGCAAAGTGGTGACTGGGTCAGAATTTGGCAGGTGTGTGTGACTGGTGGTTGGAAACAAGTGGGAGAAAATTGGGAGAGTTTGGAGACAGAGAGAAGAGTCAGAATGTCACTGAAATAGGCGGGTCAAGAGGGGCCGAAGAGGAAGAAGCGGGCAATCGTGCGGAGCAGAAAACAAAAACTTGGTCTTCCCTCCTAGCAAACGCTGCTTGCTGTGATTTTCCACCGAGTTCAGTCAAACAGGGCCTACCGTTGGAACAATAATAGCAGCTGAGAGCTGAGATCCTCCCACTCACCCATGTAATAAACATCAAGCAATCAGTTTGGCACCTGACACTAAGTACAATGGAGTAAGAGCCACCATCAGAAATCAATCAAAGCCTCTTTTTATTTTGTGATCCATTAAAAAAAATCCCCCACAACTGAGAGAACCAAGGAAGAAAACCAAGCTTCCAAACAACAGAAAACGAAATTAGTAACAGCATACCCATTGCCAAGGGCAACATACACTTGACAGAAGATGGGATGATGACAGATGAGGACTCGTTCCCAGTCTAAATTCTGTCTATAAAATGAATTCATAATGTCTTAAATATTATCAACCACACTTCATTCACCTTCCTCCCATGGCAGCTGCGGGGGGCTTTGTCAGCAGAAGCGAACAGAGGTACAATTTTCTGTAATTTTTTCTTGCCCCCTCCATCCACCTCCCCCCCCCCATCTCACTGCTGACAGCAATTTTTGTTGTTTTTCTTCTTCATCCCTACCCCAACTTTTTCTCCCCCTTAGGCTCATAAGACTTTATCTCTTTCTCCTCCCTCCCTTTCACCATGATATTCTACAGTTCTCTGTCTCCTACCATGACCATGAAAAGATTAGAAGGGATTATGAAATGAAGACTTAGATATTCTAGGTCCAAATCACTCATTTATTTTTCATTTTTCTTTTCTTTTAAGAGTATTCCTCTTCATAGAACTAGAATCCTAAAACCTTTTTAGAGCTGGAAAGTATTTTTAAAGATCACATAACTCCTTCCCACCCAATTACATATAAGCGAACTTAGGTTCTGAGCTCTGAAGTGATTGGTTCAAAATTACATGGTCATTTGAATCCAGTCCTTCTGCATTTTAATCCCATTTAAACCAGGGCACTTTATATTTTCCATAGACAGTTCTGTTTCCTTTATGCTGTTTTCTAATATGGGAAAGAGGAGGAAATAACAGGAACAATGGGAAAAATGAATTTAAATTAGAATATTGGCTTTTTTTCACTTGCTACTTGGGTGACCTGAGAAAAATCATTTCTTGCCTCATTTTATCCTCCTAGAAAAATAAGCAGGTTTAACCCAATAACCTCTGATGTCCATTTCTCAATTATAATGCTTTGACCACAGAGGTCCCTTCTGTCTGTTAAGCTATGCAAGTATGAGTCTTGGAAGAGCTTGGCTTGAGGCCCATGTTGGATGCTTGAAAGTCCTTTCATCATAGAAAACCCACAGCCTCTCCTGAGCCAGGCTAATGGGTTTGTTGCTTTTTTATCCCCAGCAATAAAAATGTATTTCTTAAACATTTCACTAGAGTGCTAGGCTTTGTGCTAAATGATGAAAATGAAAAATAAGCAAAAAAGCCAGACTCTGTCTTCAAGAAGCTTCCATTCCCCGTCTCACCTTGAATCATTTGAAATGTCTTCAGTGTATCTTCAACAAGGCAGTTAAATTCCTCACTTGATAGAGCAATGGACTTGGAGATAGGAAGACCTGAGTTCAAATGTGACCACAGACATGCTCTAGTTGGCTGAACCTAAACAAGTCACTTAAGCTCTGTTTGCCTTAGTCCTTTGGAGAAGGAAGTGGCAAACTACTCTAGTATCTTTGCCAAGAAAACCTCATAGGGGGCCATGAAGAGTCAGGCATGACAATGCCTAAAAGACAATATCTTCAAAAGGGGGAAAACAGCATGGAAGAGAGAAGGTGGGGCTTAGTCAGGAAGACCCATCTCTAATAAAAATCACTGAATTTCTCAGTGCCTTAAGCTATTTCCCAGAATTAAGGTGATAGAAAGTCATAGAAAGTTTACAATCTCCACTGGGAGGTCTACACTGGGACAATTCCCATGCTGCTCAAGTCCCAAATTCTTTTCATATTCATATATAATCTCAATGTCTCTGATTAGTTAGTTAGTTAGTTAGTTAGTAGTCTCTTGGTAACCAAGGATGACAATTGTCTTTGTGCACTTTCATCTGTGACGTAGATGAGTGTGCACAAAAACACTTGCGCGTGAAGGAGATTTAAGTGGAAAAGTCCATGCACAGAGACAGTCCCCCTCTCTCAGCATTGGAAGCCTGGGTCCAATGGCACAAAAAATCGTTACACCTGGAGATTTCCTCAGCTGCATTGGATGGCCGTGTTGTCTTTTCTGATCCAACACGTCCTAAACACTCCACAGTGCTTTGCTGCGTCGCCATCTCAGCCGTTGAACCTTCATATTGGTTTCTTCTGCCTGTTCTGCCAAAGCAGTCTTCACATGCTGGGTGAGCAAAGCCCTGGTTCACCAGGGGTTGACGTCGACCTGATGACTACCCTCACAAGGTTTAGCCGGCCTGTTGAAGCCGTTGCCCGGGGTGTGGCCGCTGCCACATGCTAGCAGCTACTGGGAGCCACAAGTGAGAGCTGGGTGTCAGGTGGGGGTCAGTGGCTGGAGAGCTGCCCTAGGAGGGCACAGCAAGCCCTCCATACCAGAGATACTACCCCTCCCTGAACACCCCATATAGTCTGATTAGCCCAGTATATTGCCACCATCCAGTCTCTATATACACCATTCTTATCTAGTAGAATGGTTTTTCAAAGAACATCATTTGTGTGTCACCAGGACATACCCTAATCTTACAAGACTTAGCTCATGTTCCTCTCTTGTCATTTATTTCTGAATTTGATTTGAGATGATGTGGTTGAAGTACTTTAAGGAGATAAAAGAGAGAGGCATTATAGGCTCATTTTGATAAAGACCATGAGATACTGGGCAAAAAAGCACTCAGGGTTTCTGTACCACTTACTTCTGGGACTAAATGAAAGTCTTAACACTTATGTATGCCCCGTGCCTATTTCTGTAGCAGCATTCATTCATAACTTCTGTCCATAGCCCTAGTTGGACAAGAACAAGCTTTTCTAATCCTCCCATTAATACAAAAATTTTCAGTAGACTAGGCAATTGAGAATTGGCCATCTATCAGCAAGTATTAAGTACCAACTACTGTGGACAAGAGAGAGCTACAGAATACACTACAAGGACTTGATTTTGGAAAAAAAAAAACAACTTATGCAGTAAGGAGATGGAGCTTTCACTGAAGGTAAGGGATGGGACTGGAATCTCCAGCCAAGAAAAACAGGGAGACAGTTGCAAAGAGGTTCTTGTCCCTTCTGAACTGAGAGGGGGGAAAGCATCTTCACTGAGCTTAGCCTGCTTCACTGAAGCTTAGCCTTCAGATCAACTGATCTGAAGAGACCCAGAGAGCCATTTTTCCTCAAAAGAGGTGGATAGAGACTTTTCCTTTTAAGGAAGACAAGAGACTCTCCATCCAGAAGATTTACCATCTATATCTTCAAAATTGTATCTCTATATGAGGAAATTACATCAGTCTAACTCCACAATGGTCTTCAGAGACCAAGACCCCCAGACCTGAGCCCTCAAACCCTGAAGGGATTTAGGTTGAAAATAGAATAGGGACTTCCTGTTTTCCCTTTTTCCCCAATGTACCAATCCTAAGTCTCTAGACAAGAAATAGATCTTATAACTTACATAAGAAGTAAACACCTCATTCTTCACATGTACTGAAGGGATCAAAGATAATAATCATCCAGAGACAGAAACTAGTGCTTAAAGGGGATTTCCTCTTACCCTTCAGCTCTGGACAGAGATCCAACTTCATTTTTTCTGAGGCAACTCTGTCTGGATGATGAGGAAGTGGTGTTTCTCTTTATTTGTTCCCTTCTTCTTAGAGACCTATCAAGCTTTGGTTCCTGATCCCCCTCTAGTATGCTACATTCCAGGCACTGGACTAAACATTGGGAAGACAAATACAAAGAATGAAACCATTTATATTGAGAGAATTCAACTGTTTGGAATATTTGATGGTAAAGATAGAGATATGGTAGGGAGATGGCAGAAGTAGGGAACAGGGAGTTTGCAGGAATGAAGCAAGTGGTATCTTTGACTTATTAGAAATTAATGCATTCAGAAAATATGAAAACAAATTCTTTCAGTTACTAATATTGCAGGGATAAAATTAATAGATCTAATATTGGAAGGTACCTCAGAAACCAACTATTTCAACTCCACATTTTTAGACATAAATAAATCAAAGCCAGGAAAATTTTAGATACCTATACCAAAGTTAAGAGAAAGCTGAAAGGGAAAGAGGTAGGTTCTAGATCTCAGTCCTCTGACTCCAAGCTCTTTTAATTCCACAACACTGTTCCATGGTAGAAGAGACAGGGCTCCAAGAGTGGAGATAAAGAGCATTATATTTCTTGACCTTAAAATTTCTTAAAATAATGATATGATTATTACAAATTTAGAACTAAATCACAAGGGAATCTATTTTACTTCATCTTAGAGTAAAAAGGTACCTAGAAAATTATTGGTGCTTCTCTTTTTCTCCAGAATGTTATATTGTTATCGTTCAAGAGAAAGGAAAGAAATAGTATATTTATTCATTATTTCTATATATATGTATCTATTATAGTTATTATTTTTGTCATATTTTATAGAGGTGTGGACTTCAGATTTCTCAACCAAAAATATAAGTGGGTCTCAACACAGGGAGTTGATTTGGGGCATTAGAGAGACTAGGAAGTTAGAAGGTAGAAATTGCATTTAGAAGCTGCACATAGAAAATGGAAGATGACAGAGGTGAGAAGTCAATAGAAGCAGAGACACTAAATAGAGACTATAACAGCGTATTCTTTGATCTGACCCCATCTAAGTTCATACAGGGAACTGATCTGATTGGAGAAGAGTTTTAATGCTAGGAGCTGAACAGAGAAGGAAGAATTCTTTCCTTTTTTGAAGATTCAATGGATGAAAGGCTACTTTGCTCTGTAGAACTATCTAAACTTGAAACCCTTCAGAAGTTTCCCTACATTGTCCCTGACTTGTCTGTGGCCCAAGAAGGGGAAACCCTTAAAAAGCTGAAAAGTTGATCTTATCAGTTTTACAGACCAGTGGTTTAAGACTGATGATATTTGCTAAAATAGATTAATGCTGCAATAACTCTCTGAAAGGCTTCATTCATGCAAATAGAGGCCCAGAAGAGGAACAGTCCCACGCAAAAAGTAGTACATGGTATTCCCTAATGACATCAAGCCTTTCAACCCAGTGTTGAAAGTTGACCTGGGAATATGGTATTCACTATTAGGTTTCTGTAAATTTATGTCCATTCTTTATGCATTGGGGAAAGTGAATGAAACAGGTTAATGACTCACTCATTGCTTCATATTATAGTAATTCTGTTGTATCATGTTAGTAAATGTTTCAGGATAATGCACTGATAATGTTACCTTGACTAATTTATTTAAATGGCTATCACACCAATAGGAACTAAATAAATACAATAGAGTAGTAGACACATAGTTTCTTCCTACCAGGGTTATCCCAGTGAATTATTTGGTCTCCTCCTTGGGAGTCTATTTTTGTTTCTTTCTCATTCAAGAACTCTTCAGTACCTAAGATTCCTCACACTGCTGGTCCTTGTGAAGTGTGGAAAGGAAATAAAAGTCACTATAAAAGGCCTTGAATTTCTGGGACTGAGGAGGTCAGCTTCAAGAGAAGTTCAGCTTCAAGAAGAAAGTCAACTTGAAGAAGAAGGTCAGCTTAAGGAAGAAAGTCAGCTTTAGGAGTCACCTTCAGCTCAAGTCATGTCTTGACCTGCCTCTTGGAGGGAACTTGGATGAGTGGATAGCTGACTTTCCCTTCCTGTCTTCTGGAGAAATATTTAATAAGATAGGCTAATATCATCTCTACCCTTTTGTATTTCTCTCCTTCCACTCTTTCCACCTCTTTTATAAATAAAAGCTATTAAAAGTAAAAAAAAAAAGATTCCTCACACTGGAACATTTAGCTGTCCTTGTGATTTCATCCTGGAACAGCCCCTCAAAAGGTCTGCTCCCTGTTCTCATTGATGGTTTTTTTTGTGGGACATGGTGTTCTTTTGGACCTGTTCCTGACCTTTTGGATATCAAAACCAAACTCACATGAGGATACCTTCATCATACCCAAACACTTTCTTTTTTAACTTTTTTTTATGTGTCAACATGGAATCTAGAAGCCCCAAACTTGTATCCTAGAAAGATCTGATGAGCCCCAAGTTTTAGGACTAGCTGGTAAGTTGGAGACCCCAAAGCTTGTCCTTGTTCCCTGTTCCCTTGAGAAGCCACCCTGAGGGAAATCCCAGGCTAGTAGTTTCAGACAGAATAATGGACCCCAAGGTAAAGGCAATCCACTTGAGGTGGAGGCTAAGGCCAAGCCAAGTGACTCTTTAGTGCAGTAGGCAACTTGTCAGTCTCAAAAGCTCAAGGTCCCAAGTTCAGTTCTGGGAAGGAGGGTGTGATATACTGGGAGAGGCTTCTGGAGACAAGAAGAGTCACTCAGTTTGGGCTCAGCCTCCACCTCAAATGGATTGTCTTTTACCCTACGGTCTATTATTCAGTCTTTCAGTGCAGGTTGAGATAGTATGAATGAACCAACCCCAACCCATAAATAGAGGATATATTAGTCGTTTCTACACTACAAGTGTATTTATTTATGTTTATCTAAAACCATGATTTCAATGGCATAGGTGAGGAAATCTCTACCATTAGAGACTGGTACTGGCTTCATGGTTTATCTTCTTAGAGAGTTAACCAATTTCCCCAAAGTCACACAGGCAGAGTATGTCAGAGGGAGAACTTGAAGACAGGTCTTCCTAAGGCTGGTGACATCTCTTTATCTACTATATTTGACTTCCTATATAAGTGTGTGTGTTTATATATATGTACATATATATATATATATGTACATATATATGTCTGTATAATTATACACATATAATATAATTTATATTATATAACAATAAAATATAATAGGTTTTATAGGCTATGATGCGTGAATACATATGACCTTATAGAAAGAGTCAGCTTGTATAGTTGAGAGAAAATCAATATGAGTCAAGAAAACATAGCTTGTCTTGCTTTTGACATATACTGGCACTGACACTGGGCAAATTATTTACCTATTAGAGTGAATAATATAATAAATTTCAAAATGCTTGTGGTTCTGCATTGGTATATGGAATTTTCCTACAGAGAGCTGTTAATACCAATGAAATCATTGGTCCAGGTTAAAAAAAAAACTGTACACATTCATGTTATACATACCGACACACACTAATTTATATTTATGTATACAATTATAGCTACAATATGCAGATTGTGTATATATATGCACATTTCTATGAACATATGTACAAATCCTATTCATGTGCATTGAGATATACATGCATCATAACATATATTATATATGCACACATATTTGATACACAGCATGGTATATTCGATCATAGGTGGAAATATGAATTGAAAAGCACTGGATATAAGTACCGCCACACATATAATTTCTGTGAAACCTGGGCAAATCCCAACTTCTCAGTGCCCTGAACAATTCTCTAAGACTCTTATTTATCATTAGAAAGTTGCCTGGGCCACACTAAGGTTCAACCCAATACCCAGGGTCATACATTCAGTGAGTGTCAAAGGTAAGACTTGAACCAGGTCTTCCTCACTAGGAAGTTAGCTCTCTTATCTACTATAGAGTAATGTCTACATTCATGAAGGAAATTTCCACCTGGTTTCCCACGCTAGTGGAAATATAGATCCACCTCCCCAATAAATAATAGGTATGGATTTGCAAAAGGTAAAGAAGAAGTATATAGAGGAATCAAATGATAAAATCTGATTTTGAAGGGTTTTATTCACTATCTGTGTGATCTTGGGAAGGAGAAAAGGAATAAGCATTTATTATGCACCTCTGATGTGCAAGGCACTATGTTATGTCCTTTACAAATATTTCATTTGATTATAACCAGCCTAGGAGGTAGGTACAATTATTATTCCCATTTTACAGTGGAGGAAACTGAAACAAACAGCAGTCAAGCAGTTTTCTCAGGGTCATCACTAGGAAGCATATGGTCAGATATGAATTCAGGACTTCCTAATTTGAGGACCAACACTGTCCAATATGCCAGATTGGTTTCCTCATCTACAAAATAAGTTCAATGAACAAGAGCTGTCTCCCTGGGAGTGGGGATGGTGGTGCAAGATTTGCCCTACAAAACTCCCAAGTGTTGTCTAACCAGATTAAAAATGAAATTGGGAAATGTTTAATAAGATAAAATATAAAACAAAATTTGTAATATAAATTTGTTGTTTCCAAAGTCACTAAGCAGCCCACAACTATAGATATGGATGCTATCAGTGTCTGATACTACTAAAGTAGATGACCTTCAAAATCTGTTCTAAATGCCAATCATTTGTGCTATACAGAAATAAGAAAATAATCCTTGTGTCACCTACATCCCACAGTTATTATGTCTAATATGATATTAATATTATAAATTAGTATTTAAATATGTTTTCATTATTACTATTATTATCTTCTCTTAATATACAATTAGAAATGACTGTGGACAAGTCACATTTCTGTTATTCTTATATCTTATTCTTAGTTTTAGTATTAGTATTACTGTTAATAATAAGGAAATTTTCATTAAATCTTTCGTGTCTACTATGTCAGAGATCTACATATAAGGATAGGAGTAAGGAGAGTCAGTGTTAACCCTAATTCTAGGTTTGGAAGGATATGCTCTGATGGCATTATGGAAGTGATTTTAGTGTTGTTATAGTTAACAATAACAATCAATACTAGCATTTTTAAACAAATGGAATATTCTATTTGTAAGCATTTATACCTCATTCAAACCTGTAGTGAATGTACAGTTTTCTAATCACTAGCAAGCCGGAGCATCTCATCAAACTTTGAGAAAAAAAAATTTCTCAGAAGTAATTGACTACCCAAAGTCAAATTCAAGTGCTCCGCATTTGGTGCATCTTTTGTTAATTCAATCCCTTTTTAATAGAAAGATCAGATCATCCTTACTTTCTTTTGCCTAAAATACTTTAAAACAGCAGGACTTTTCTGAAAGCCACTAAAGTACTATAGGGCTCATAAGCCAAGCCATGTTTAGACAGACTGAATAGGTAGCAGTCAGGACAATGGTGTCAGACAATTAAAAAGGAAGGAGTACAAACTAAAAATGGCTGAGCTATTTATTACTGAATCACTATCCTCTACTTTTAGAAACCTGGGATCTTTCATTTCCCATTGTGCATATTTTAATTAATGTCTATTATTTTCCCTAAATAGCTGCCTTTTTTGAGATTCTATTTATACTCAAGGACAGAAAACAGGCCAAATATGCAGTGTAAGCAAAATGTATACAAAATGTTCTGTAAGGCATCTTTGGGTCTCTTTTGTCTTAGAGATGTCTTGAGGACAATTCTAATTATATTCTCTCTGGGAATTCTAGCTTCCATATTCTTTTGATGTAATTTAAATGTATTTGCTCCAGTGTTTTGATCACACTACCTAGATTAGTGTATTCATGATTAATTTCTTTTCAGTGTAACATACTTATTAATATAAAGACATATTTCAAGAAGGATCTTAATGGAACCTGTTAGATCTCATCTTTTTGCAAAAGAGAAAGGGACTACTCTGAGGGAAAGGAGGGAGGGCACAAATAAGCATTTATATGATGGGTACTATGTTCCAGGCACTGTTCAAAGTGATTAGATGTCCTGTGCTAACATCTGGGAAAAGTGAATTGCCTGAGAGACAATAAAGCTGATGGGATTGTAGACTCCATTAATAAATATTTGGCGTGATATAAAGAGTAAAGAGCTAGCCTCAGATATAGGAAGATCTGGGTTCAAGCTTTGTTTCTGATATATACTAGTTACTTGCTTCATAGCAAGTCATTTAATCTCTTCTAGACAGTATGTGCAGTGGTTAGAGCACTGAATTTGGAGTCAGGAAGTCTCAAATTCAAATCAGAACTCAGATTGTTCTAAGCTATGTGACCCTGCCAAGGTCTGTAACCTCTGTTTGCCTCATTCCATCAATTGTAAAATGGGGATACTAATAGCATAAGGTCACTGGGTTGTTGTAAGGATCAAATCAAAGTTTTGTAAAAAGGAATAGAGCACCACAGTGCCTGACACATAGTAGGCACTATATAGATATTTATTACTTTCCCTTCTTCCCTTCTCTCTCAGAATCCTAGGCAATTCTATAAGAGATCCAAAAACTTTTTTATGTGTAATAGGGCCCATTAGCAGTCAAGCCAGTTTGTAGGTTCCTTAGAATGATGTCAAAAGTGTAAAAACAAGGCACATAATATTACAAAGGGTAAAAGGCTTTATATTGAAATTTTAAAAATATTTGCTTTAAAATATTTCCAATTTCAGGGTTAAGAATCAGCCTAATGCTAAGTAGAGAGTAGGTATGAATATGCATTGATAGAAGGAGTTTCTATACACAGGAGTTCACTATACCAATACAATTGAGTTTGGAAGGAAAAAGAATAAAGAAAAAAAAGAAAGAAAGAAAGAAAGAAAGAAAGAAAGAAAGAAAGAAAGAAAGAAAGAAAGAAAGAAAGAAAGAAAGAAAGAAAGAAAGAAAGAAAGAAAGAAAGAAAGAAAGAAAGAAAGAAAGAAGGAAAGAAAGAAAGAAAGAGAGAGAGAAAGAAAGAGAGAGAGAAAGAAAGAATGAATGAAAGAGATAGAGAAAGAAAGAAAGGGAGAAAGAGAGAAAGAAAGAAGGAAGGAAGAAAGGAAGGAAGAAAGAAAGAGAGAAAGAATGAAAGAAAAGAAGGAAGGAAGGAAGGAAGGAAAGAAGGAAGGAAGGAAGGAAGGGAGGGAGGGAGGGAGGAAGGAAGGAAGGAAGAATGGTGAAGGGAAGAAAAGCCTTCCAATCAGGAAGGCTTGAATTTAGTTATATAAGCCGAAGGGGGTAACTGGGGTTTTTCCACAGAAAACTGATATTAGAGGATGCAAAATTTAGCAGATGTACCTATTTATTGAAGCATGCCATTCTTCAATTTTTCTCTAGTGTAGGCCATATGTATCTTCTTTCACAACATAATGAACATGAAAAAATGTATTGTATGATAATAATTTTATAATTTATATCATATTAACTGCCATCTTAGGGAGAGGTGGTGAAAAAGGAAGAGAGAATATGTATCATTACATATCAGAAAGCAAGTACTAAAAATCAAATCAACATGTCAAAATAATAAAAAGTAGATTTTAAAAACATTTAGAAGTATGGATACTACTAAGCTTAGCCCCTACTTAGGGAGAGTAATTCATAAAAATAGAGACCCACCAGATCATTTCTTTTAAATAACACTTATCAGTAAGTTCCCCCAAAACAAAATATTCCTCTGGTTCATTTAAATTTGTCTTAATTTTTAAAAATATTATTTTCACATAATGAATTGAAAAATGAGCCAAAGGAGGACATGTCTTTGTTGCTGCTTGACCCAGATGCCAAACCTGCCAGTGAGGGTTAAGATGATGAAGTCCAAATAAGAAAATGTGTACCACAGTACTTTATAAGCTGTGAAGTTGTCTGCAAATAGAAAACGTGATACTATTTTATTAGGATGTAACATTGATCTATATGACTATGAGCAACATCATTACTTAAATTGAGATGGACTTTTCTATTTCATCTTATGAAGACAAGTCCATATTCACATTTTGGTTAAGACAAGTTTGAATCACTCTTTTCATTAATATGATTTTTACATATTCAATATATGAAGTTTAACAGCTTCTCTTAATTTCATCAGAGTTGAATTAGTCCTTTAAAAGCTTTCCTTCATTAAAGAGAAAGGAAATTGAAAGCCAAAGTGAACAGAATGGGCTGGGAGATCATTAAGAATTATTTGAAACCAGGAAGAAATGTCCTTCGCTTTTCCAAACATCTAAGCACTTTCAGTTACATATTTCACCCTTGTGGTTTCCGTCATAAGTAAAATAGAAGAAATATTAAGAATACAGGTTAATATGCTTCTATCTAGGCACAATCCCAGAACTAAAGAGCTGAAATCTCAACAGATACACAATAGATAAAATTCAGATGCAAATTCTCTTAACAGGAATTTTCCTGTTAGCCTGCCCATTTTCCTTCTGGATGAGGCAAATTTTCATAAAAGCTAATATTTTTCTACTGCTTTAATAACACTGTAGTTGATATTTAATAGCATTTGAGTACCATGAAAGCCATGGGAAGTAGGTCCTATAGGTAGTATTATCCCGTATTTTATAGATGAGGAAATTGTGTTCCATTGAGGTTACATGGCTTTGCTCATGATCTGATGATGAGTAGGTTTCAGAGGCAGGAAATAGATCCAAGCTCTCCTGACTCCAGGAACATCATTCTCTTAATGAAATCTCTATTTTACACTCTTATTTTAAAGGTTTCTTTTAGGGATCTGGACAGTTAAGCACATTCTTCACATTACTTTTTCATGCTGGTAAGGGAAACAGAAACCCTAAGTACATATCCTATCACTGAGTAAAAGGCATAGTCCATACTACTTGCCCAATTTGCCAGGGACATAGAGTGTCTCAAGCTGGGGAGAAATGGCTTATCTCACTTACAATTTTCTTTTGTTGTCCACTGCAGAAAAGTCCTAGGGAAAACTGGAAGCCGCAAAATCATCTAGGACTGAAATCTCCTCAGTGATTTCTCCTCTTTAGACATTGAGGAAATGGCAGGTGGGGGTGAGTAGGGGAAGCACTGGTTTTAGCTCTAAAAATTTAATTCTATGTATGACACAGGAAAAGGACTGGACCTGTGATTTCATTGGAGTAAATAAATTCTTTCTACTAATTCAACTTGTCTCTTTCTCTGCCACTTCTGATCTTAGAGAATTGCTTAGAGACTGGACAGGTTAAGTGACTTGCCTGGGATCACATAGCCAGTATGTGTCAGAGTTGTAACACTGACTCAGGTTTTCTAATTCTATCCACTAAGCCATACCAATGAAAAATATAGGAAACAATAAGGGAGAAACTGATCTAGGTCCCAGCATAGTATGTAGGACTAAGATCAACCATGTAAACTAAGAAATGTAAGTAGCAAATGATTCTTGTGTTGTTTGTGAGATCATAGTTTAAGAGTTTGAGAAAAATAAGTATATACATAATGTATTAATTCATGGGATTTCTAATCCAGTTGCATAAGTCACGTATCCACTTATTTTTTTAAAACCCTTGCTCTCTATCTTAGAATCAATACTATGAATTGATTCCAGGGCAGAAAACCATTAAGGATTAGGCAATGGGGGTTAAGTGACTTGCACAGGGCCACACAGAGAAGACATGTTTGAGGCCAGATTTGAATCCAGGACCCTCCTTTCTGTGCCTGGGTCTTATGGCACTGAACCCCCTAGCTGCCCTGTTATCTACCTAATGTTTAACTGCATTATGTTCAACTTATAATTTACTAATAAATCACCAATATAAGTTAAAAAATAACAAAATATAAAGCTAAAACCCATACAATTTAATTTTAAAATCATTAGGAATGTAGATAAACTATATGTTAATTTAATTAAAGAGAAAGATGAAAACTCAGTTATCAAAATCAAACATGAGAAAAGAGATGTCAACAAAAATGTTATATATGGCATTATATCAACCAACAAGAAAATATTTTAAAAGATCATTATTCAAAATTTTCTAAATTTCAAAATTGAGAAAATGGGATACAGGTACAAAGAATTTAAAGGATGAATTGAGTTTATTAATGATCTGCTATGTAAAGAGACTAGGGTCAGAAACATCCCCACAATGCCCACATATTTTTCATACAAGCTACATGTTTCTTTCATTTTGTATTTCTGAAATCCTTTTTTTAAAAAAATCTAATCAAAGGATATAATTCAGCATTTACTCAGCACTCAGTTACTCACATTGGTCTTTGAGTTCAATGATATGACTTTTCCCTTTAACAATTCAGATCATAATTGCCCCATTCCTCCCATCCTATTTAGTTTCTGACCATATTCTCACAAAAGATAACCACAGTGTGTTTATACATACAGAAGCCTTTCTTCATTTCTAGGAATCAAAGTGAAGCTCACTGGCCCAAAGTTTTCAGTCTTCATTCACTCTTCCAATATTTTCTCTGTTTCTCTCTCTGTATCTGTCTGTCTCTTTCTCTATGTCTGTCTGTCTGTCTGTCTCTGTGTGTCTCTGTCTCCCTCTCTGTCTGTCTCTGTCTCTGTCTCTGTCTGTCTGTCTGTCTGTCTGCCTCTCTGTCTCTTTCTGGCTCTCTCTCTCTCTCTCTCTCTCTCTCTCTCTCTCTCTCTCTCTCTCTCTCTCTCTCTCCATCCATCCATCCATCCATCCATCTATCTATCTATCTATCTATCTATCTATCTATCTATCTATCTATCTATCTATCTGTCTGTCTGTCTGTCTCTAGCTCTGTCTCTCATCTTCTACCTTTCCAAGGAATCCTAATAAATTTTACTAAAATATAAGGACCAGAGTCCTAATTTTATTAAAAACAAAATCACACTACACAGGTGATTGCTCGCGCTATAAGTACAATGAGGAAGCATACTAGATCTGGAGGAACAATGTTTATATTCAAATTATGGTTCTCCAACTCACTTTTTAACCCTAGGTTAAGAATTTCATTTCTCTAGATGAAAAACTTCTTTCCAGTTCTAAATCTTATGACCACATGATTCCTCTGTCCACATAATAGCCCTTCAATACTTTTCCAATTAGCCAATAGATGTGTAATTTTATCAATGTGTTCCTCTCAGTGGGGCAGAATACAATCCCTCAGTGTTTTCTGATCCAATGCAACTCATTCATTTCTTTGTGTCAATTTCCCATAGGGAGTCTATCCAAAATTCTGCTGTCCTTCCTCTAAGTCTTATATCATCATATGGATACAAGTGCAGGTTGGGAACTTCCCCCATGGTTGTTCTCTACTTTGAATACATGATTGACTCTTCTCCTTTCCTGGCCAAACACCTCTTTAACATCTTCTCTACCATTTCTTACAAGCAATTTATTTCTTTTTTTTTATATTATTTTATTTGGTCGTTTTCATACATTATTCACTGGAAACAAACATCGTTTTCTTTTCCTCCCCCCCTCTCCCCCCCCCCCCCGCCTTTCCCTCTCCCATAGCCGAGGCATGATTCCACTGGTTATCACATGTGTTCTTGACTCGAACCCATTTCCCTGTTGTTGGAGTTTGCATTATAGTGTTCATTTAGAGTCTCTCCTCAGTCTAATCTCCTCCAACCCTGTAGTCAAGCAGTTGCTTTTCAGCGGTGTTTTTACTCCCACAGTTTATCCTCTGCTTGTGGGTAGTATTTTTTTTTAGATCCCTGCAGATTGTTCAGGGATTGCATTGATACTAATGGAGAAGTCCATCACCTTCGATTGTACCACAATGTATCAGTCTCTGTGTACAATGTTTTCCTGGTTCTGCTCCTCTCGCTCTGCATTACTTCCTGGAGGTTGTTCCAGTCTCCATGGAACTTCTCCACTTTATTATTCCTTTTAGCACAATAGTATTCCATCACCAACATATACCATAATTTGTTCAGCCATTCCCCAATTGAAGGGCATCCCCTCATTTTCCAATTTTTGGCCACCACAAAGAGCGCAGCTATGAATATTTTTGTACAAGTCTTTTTGTCCATTATCTCTTTGGGGTACAAGCCCAGCAGTGCTATGGCTGGATCAAAGGGCAGACAGTCTTTTATCGCCCTTTGGACATAGTTCCAAATTGCCCTCCAGAATGGTTGGATCAATTCACAACTCCACCAGCAATGAATTAATGTCCCCACTTTGCCACATCCCCTCCAGCATTCATTACTTTGCATAGCTGTCATGTTAGCCAATCTGTTAGGTGTGAGATGATACCTCAGAGTTGTTTTGATTTGCATCTCTCTGATTATAAGAGATGTAGAGCACTTTTTCATGTGCTTATTAATAGTTTTGATTTCTTTGGCTGAGAATTGCCTGTTCATGTCCCTTGCCCATTTGTCAATTGGAGAATGGCTTGATTTTTTGTACAATTGATTTAGTTCTTTATAAATTTTAGTAATTAAACCCTTGTCAGAGGGTTTTATGAAGATTGTTTCCCAATTTGTTGCTACCCTTCTGATTTTGGTTACATTGGTTTTGTTTGTACAAAAACTTTTTAATTTGATGTAATCCAGATTATTTATTTTGCATTTTGTAATTCTTTCTAATTCTTGCTTGGTTTTGAAGTATTTCCCTTCCCAAAGGTCTGACATGTATACTATTCTGTGTTCGCCTAATTTTCTTATAGTTTCCTTCTTTATGCTCAAGTCATTCATCCATTTTGAATTTATCTTGGTGTAGGGTGTGAGGTGTTGATCTAAGCCTAATCTTTCCCACACTGTCCTCCAATTTTCCCAACAGTTTTTATGAAATAGTGGATTTTTGTCCCAAAAGCTGGGATCTTTGGGTTTGTCATATACTGTCTTGCTGAGGTTGCTTGCCCCCAGTCTATTCCACTGATCCTCCTTTCTGTCTCTTAGCCAGTACCAAATTGTTTTGATGACCGCTGCTTTATAATATAGTCTGAGATCTGGGACTGCAAGACCCCCTTCCTTTGTGTTTTTTTTTCATTAATTCCCTGGATATCCTTGATCTTTTGTTCTTCCAAATGAACTTTGTTATGTTTTTTTCTAAATCAGTAAAAAAAAATTTTTGGAAGTTCCATGGGTATGGCACTAAATAGATAAATAAGTTTGGGTAGGATGGTCATTTTTATTATATTGGCTCGTCCTACCCATGAGCAGTTAATGTTTTTCCATTTGTTCAAGTCTAGTTTTAGTTGTGTGGAAAGTGTTTTGTAGTTGTGTTCATATAGATCCTGTGTTTGTCTCGGGAGATAGATTCCTAAGTATTTTATTTTGTCTTGGGTAATTTTGAATGGGATTTCTCTTTCTAGTTCTTGCTGCTGAGCTGTGTTGGAATTATATAGAAATGCTGATGACTTATGTGGGTTTATTTTGTATCCTGCAACTTTGCTAAAGTTGTTGATTATTTCAATTAGCTTTTTGGTTGAGTCTCTAGGATTCTTTAAGTAGACCATCATGTCATCTGCAAAGAGTGATAATTTGGTCTCCTCCTTGCCTATTTTGATGCCTTCAATTTCTTTTTCTTCTCTAATTGCTACTGCTAGTGTTTCTAATACAATGTCAAATAATAGAGGTGATAATGGGCATCCTTGTTTCACTCCTGATCTTAATGGGAATGGATTTAGTTTATCCCCATTGCAGATGATATTAGCTGATGGTTTTAGATATATACTGTTTATTATTTTTAGGAATGACCCTTCTATTCCTATGCTTTCTAGTGTTTTTAGTAGGAATGGGTGTTGTATTTTATCAAAGGCTTTTTCTGCATCTATTGAGATAATCATGTGATTCTTGTTGGTTTGCTTGTTGATGTGGTCAATTATGTGGATAGTTTTCCTAATGTTGAACCAGCCCTGCATCCCTGGTATGAATCCTACTTGATCATGGTGGATGACCCTTCTAATCACTTGCTGGAGTCTTTTTGCTAGTATCCTATTTAAGATTTTTGCATCTATATTCATTAGGGAGATTGGCCTATAGTTTTCTTTCTCTGTTTTTGGCCTGCCTGGCTTTGGAATTAGTACCATGCTTGTGTCATAAAAGGAGTTTGGTAGGATTCCCTCTTTGCTTATTATGTCAAATAGTTTGTATAATATTGGGGTTAACTGTTCTCTGAATGTTTGATAGAATTCACTGGTGAATCCATCAGGCCCTGGGGATTTTTTCTTAGGCAGTTCTTTGATGGCTTGATGGATTTCAATTTCTGATATGGGATTATTTAAGAAAACTATTTCTTCTTCTGTTAGTCTAGGCAATTTATATTTTTGTAAATATTCATCCATATCACCTAGGTTGGTATATTTATTGCCATATAGTTGGGCAAAGTAGTTTTTAATGATTGCCTTAATTTCCTCTTCATTTGAGGTGAGATCCCCCTTTTCATCCTTGATGCTATTAATTTGCCTTTCTTCTTTCCTTTTTTTAATTAAATTAACCAGTACTTTGTCTATTTTGTCTGTTTTTTCAAAGTACCAGCTTCTAGTCTTGTTTATTAGCTCAATAGTTCTGTCACTTTCTATTTTATTAATTTCTCCCTTAATTTTTAGGATCTCTAGTATGGTTTTCTTCTGGGGGTTTTTAATTTGTTCGTTCTCAAGTTTTTTTATTTGCATTTCCAATTCCTTGGTCTCTGTCCTCCCTAATTTGTTAATATATGCACTCAGGGATATGAATTTTCCTCTAAGTACTGCCTTGGCTGCATCCCATAAGGTTTGAAAGGATGTTTCGCCGTTGTCATTTTCTTCAACGAAATTGTTAATTGTTTCTATGATTTCTTCTCTAACTATCCGATTTTGGAGTATCATGTTATTTAATTTCCAATTAATTTTTGATTTGGGTCTCCATGTACCCTTGCCGATCAATATTTTAATTGCCTTGTGATCTGAAAAGGCTACAGTTAATATTTCTGCTTTTCTGCATTTAAGTGCCATGTTTCTATGACCTAGTGTATGATCTATTTTTGTGAATGTGCCATGTGGTGCTGAAAAGAAGGTGTATTCTTTTTTGTCCCTATTTATTTTTCTCCATATGTCTATTAATTCTAATTTTTCTAAGATTTCATTCACCTCTTTTACCTCTTTCTTATTTATTTTTTGATTTGATTTATCTAAATTTGATAGTGGTTGGTTCAAGTCTCCCACTAATATGGTTTTACTGTCTAATTCCTCCTTCAATTCTCCTAGTTTCTCTATTAAAAATTTGGATGCTATACCATTTGGTGCATACATGTTGATTAGTGATATTTCCTCATTGTCTATACTCCCTTTTAGCAGAATATATTTGCCTTCCCTGTCCCTTTTGATCAGGTCTATTTGTACTTTGGCTTTGTCAGATATCATGATTGCAACTCCTGCCTTCTTTCTATCGGTTGAGGCCCAAAAGGTCTTACTCCAACCTTTAATTCTAACCTTGTGAGTGTCAACCCGTCTCATATGTGTTTCTTGAAGACAACATATGGTAGGGTTTTGGGTTCTAATCCAATCTGCTATTTGTCTGCGTTTTATGGGTGAGTTCATCCCATTCACGTTCAAAGTTATGATTGTTATTTGTGGATTCGCTGGCATTTTGATGTCTTCCCCTAGTTCTGATCTTTCTTCTTTAGCTTTCTCCTTTTGAACCAGTGATTTACTTTAGGTCAGACCCCGTAGTCCCCTCCCTTGAGATGCTTCCCTTTCTAGCCCCTCCCTTTTTATGCTCCCTTCACCTCCCCCCTCTCCTTCCCTCCCTTTTTGTACTCCCTACCCCCTCCCCCTCCTTAATTTTCCTTTCTTTCTTGCCCTAATGGATAAGATAGAATTCAGGATCCCACTGGATCTAGATGTTCTTCCCTCTCAGATTTGATTTCACTGAGAGTAAGGTTTAAGTAATTCCACTTCACGCTCTCTTCCTCTCCTTCTCATATGAGAGTTCTTCCCCTCCCCTTCCCATGTGTATCTTTATATGGGAAAGTTTATTCTATTGATTCCCCCCCTATTTCTTGAAGTTAATCTTAGTATTATCATGGATCCCCCCTCCCTTTTCCTTTTTTTTGCCCCAACTTTCCCCAAATCTTCTTAATTCCCCATCTTTCCCTATGCATGTTTCTTCTAACTACTCTTATGATGATACAATTTATAAGAGTTACACAAAACATTTTCCCCACATATTAATATATATAATTAGATGTAAATGTAGTCCTTATAGAAGAGAGTTTGACTTTAAGAGAAAGATAAGATTTTTCTCCTTTTCCCTTTCTTTCATATTTACCTTTTCATGTTTCTCTTGCTTTCTGTGCTTGGATATCGAACTTTCCACAGAGCTCTGGTCTTTTCTTAGCAAATGCTTGGAAATCTTCTATTTTGTTGAATGCCCATACTTTCCCCTGGAAGTATATAGTCAGTTTTGCTGGGTAGTTGATTCTTGGTTGGAGACCCAGCTCTCTTGCCTTTCTAAATATCGTGTTCCATGCTTTGCGGTCTCTTAGTATATTAGCCGCTAAGTCATGTGTGATCCTTATGGGAGCCCCCTTATATCTGAAGCTCTTCTTCTTGGCTTCTTGTAGGATTTTCTCCTTTACTTGGAAGCTCTTGAATTTGGCAATTACATTCCTAGGCGTTGTCTTTTGGGGATTTAGTATAGAAGGTGTTCTATGAATCCTTTCTATTTCTATTTTGCCCCCTTGCTCCAGAACGTGGGGGCAATTTTCTTTTATAATCTCCTCTAGAATAGAATCCAATTTGTTGTTTACCTCTGGTTTTTTTGGGAGACCGATGATACGGAGATTTTCTCGTCTTCCTCTGTTCTCCAGGTCCGTGACCTTCTCAGTGAGATATTTTCTGTTTTCTTCCAATTCATTAATTATTTGGGTTTGCTTTATTGATTCTTGCTGTTTTATCATCTCACTTTCTTCGAGGTGCTTAATTCTGGTCATTAGGGACTGGATTTGCTTTTCAGCCTTGTCTGCCCTTCTATTGGATGCTTCGAGTTCTTTTTCCAATTGAGCAGTCTTATCTGTCAGACAGCTGATCTCTTTCTCCCATTTTTCTTTCCAGAAGGTTTCCATCTTTTGGATAAGTTCCAATTTGAGATCTTCCAGAGCTTGTTGATAGTTTCCATTTTGGGGGGCGTGTTCTGAATTTTTTTGGATTTCCTCCTCATTCTCCTCTTTTCCTTGGGTACTTCCACCATAAAAGTTTTCAATAGTCACTTTTTTCCCTTTCTTCCTGGAGGCTTGATTTTGGGCCATGTGAGCCATCCCTTTGGTGGTTTTATTTCCCTTTCCTTTTTGGTCTGGGGTCTGGGTTATAAGAGCGGTTTTTCTGTGAATTTAGGTTGCTTCAGACTAGTTCTTCCCAGCCTCCGAGCCCAGGTATTCAGCTCCGCCCAGATAATCAGCGCGCGTTGTTCAGCGCAGCCTGCCCCAAGTCCAGGTCGCTGGATTCTCCAGTGAAAGCGCCCTGAGATGTTTTTTCCTGGCAGTCCCCAGATCCCAAGGACCCTGGAGTGCCCCCCCAGACGGAGACGCTCCCCACTCACTCGCTGTCCCGGTGAGCGCTCAGGTAGCTCACTCTGGTTTAGTGGGGGAGGTGGGGTGGGGGAAGGGCGGCTCAGTTCACTTTTCTGTGCAAGCTTTTCCTTCTTATTTTAGTGTGGAAATGTTCAAGCCTCACGTACCTTTGCCTCTGTGGGGTACTGGGGAGTCCTTCTGTTCCTCCAAAGGTGATTTTATGCTCCTTTGATGTAGTCTATTTCGTTTGGTGCTGGGGAGAGGAAGCGTGCCGCGTCTAGATTGCAGCCATGATTACCCGGAAGTCCAAGCAATTTATTTCTGATAAACCCCTTACCACAATCTGTTGTGTCAATTCTGCTTCAGAGCATCCATCCAAGAATTATTTTTTCTTCTAAAAACAAGGCTATTACTGTATTAAAAAACACCTAATATGGTCTCCAAAATGGGTAAGGAACTCATTGATATGTACTAGAAGAAAGGGAATAAATATTTGTATAGCTCCTACTGTGGATGCGATGCTAAGCTCTTTACAAATATTATCTCAGTCAATCCTCACCACAACCCTACAAAATGGGTACTGCCATTATCCTCATTTTACAGTTGCTGAACCCAAGGCAAACAGAGGCTAAGTGACTTTTCTAGAGTAGCATGGATAGTAAATATCTAAAGCTGTATTTGGACCTAAGTATTACTGACTCCAGGCATAGTACTCTATCCATAGTACCACCTAGGTACTTGGAAAAATCTCTACCTCACTATACATTCTTCAGTGCTTAAGTTGTTAAGTTTCTTCAATCATGTCTTATTCTTCATGATTATATTTGGAGTTTTCTTGCCAATGATACTGGAATAATTTGACATTTCCATCTTTAGATCATTTTACAAATGATGAAGTGAAGGCAAACAGGGTTAAGTGACTTGCACAGGCACATATAGCTAGTATATGAGGTCAAATTTGAACTCAAGTCTTCCTAACTACAAGTCCAGGATGTTCTATTCACTGAGACACCTAGCTGTCCCTACATCAATGCTACTGGTTATTAAATCGCCATTCAATGATATCATGTTCATTGGCAGCCTGGTCAATCAATGACAAAAGGACCATGAGGAATATTGAAAGACACTGGATATGGGTAGAAACACTCTTCCCTCTTATTAATCATTTTAAAAATAGTTCTAGTAGTTTTCTGATGGTCCAGCCAGACAGGGGTTCTTAAGCAGGGGTCTGGGACTTTTAAAAATATAGTTCAATAATTACACTTCACTAGAATTGCTTCCTTTTGTTTCACTATGTCTTTTCTGTGTTTAAAACATTATTCTGAGAAGGAATGTGTGGCTGGCACTAGCTTCCTGCCCAAGGGAAGTTCATTCATGAGAAAAGATTAAGAACTCATTTACTAAAACAATAGTAGATATCATAATATCCTTGGATTGCTTGTGCCACCTCCTAAATAGATGAATAGAAGAGGGAGTAAATACTTCTCTATGGTTGCGTACTGCTTCTGGAAAATGTTATTTTACAGACTATGTAATGATGGGATACGTCTTAATTCAGGACCCCAAATCGTTGCTTCATATGAAATCTGTAGTCACAATGGTTAGGACAGTGGTCAGATCAAAGATGAACTCTTGTCATTTTAGTCAATGTCCAAACTTCTATAAAGTAGTGAAAATTGTGGTCTGGAACCCCAGGAAAACTTCTGCAAAGCCCCTAGGGTAGTCATTAAATCATAAAACATAATTCAAAAGACATAAAATCAACCTAAACTTGCACAAGAATCCTTTCCACAACAAATGGTCAAAATGGTAGTTACACAGCCTTTGCTTGAAGACCTATAGGGAACAGCAAGTCCCTATCTGTTGATTCAGTTCATTTCAGTGATGGATAGTACAAGTTATTAGGAATTTGGTTTTTTAAACTGAGACTATATGTCCTCTCTATGAAACTTTCTGAGCTGTTTCTGGCTCTATCCTCTGGGGCCAACCAGAACATGTCTAGTCACTCTTCCATAGACTACCCTTCAGAGAGTAGAAAAGGACTATCATAAGATAGTCACCCATTTAGTCTTAGAATTTTTTTCAGGCTATTATATGTCCATTTCCTTCAAGTGATCATCCTTCCCAAAGCATCACCTCAAAATCTTTCACTATCCTAGTAAACTTTCTGTGGACATCCTCCAGTTTTACCAGTATCCTTCCTTAAATGTGCCATGCCAAACACAACACAAAACTCCATCTGTGGTAGCAGTATTAAGTAGAATACCAAAGGGTGATCATTTCCATAGTCTCCATACATCTTGTTTAATCGAGTCCATATTTAAGCCTTCAAAGCTGCCATTTTATATTATTCAGTCAAATTTAGTTTCATAAAATAGATGAAGTAATATTTTACAGGATAGGATATTTTATGTGCTAATACTTTATGGAGTTATAAAAAACAACAAAATTCAGATAGAAAAAAACCTAAAAGCCAAAAATATCTGGTGCTTTATAAAATAGAAAAAAAAATACTTAGTCAGAATTAGATGCTCTTAATATACAACCCAAGTATATAAAAATATCATTTAAGCAAAGATCACAAGACAATGGTGAAATAATTCATTAATTTTATTGTCCAACAGGAACAGAATATAAAAAATACCTAACTGAATGAAAAAATCTAATGCTATTCCAGAAAACAAAGATTTTCAGTGATCCAACTAAATGTAAATATATTTATTAGTGATATAAATATTATATATCTATAATTCCTATAATTAGAAAGTAAAAATGATCTCTATGATATAACTTTTAAAATATTATAACTAAATATTTATATAATTGCTGTAGTTTTAACTCTGCCTATTTTATTTTATTCATTTTAAAGATGTCAATTCAAGAAGGGATCCATAGTCTTTACCAGATGGCCAAGGGAGTTTATAACACAAAAAGAGGTTAAAACCCCCTGATTTAGAATATGTTATAGAGCAGAAAATAGATTTGTTTGATTATGCAAAAATAAAAAGCTTTCCTGTATGAAAGATCCCAAAGAATTTTTAAAAAGCAAGCAAGCAAGATAATGCTACCTGATTCTATTATCATCATTTCTTACATGCCTCTCTCCTCTTTGCTTCTGGGGGTAACATCCGTGGTTGAGGCTATGACTGCTTCTTGAGATCTGAAACAGAGTAACTCAGTATTAAATTCGACATGAGCTGTAACTAGTTGATGACCTGCCTGCATGCACACAGTCATCGAATTCAGAAATGACTCCCACTTCAGTAACCAAACTTTTCCTTTCATTAAGATATAGTCAATTTCTTTTCACCGTGCTATTGCTTGCTCCTTACCATGTTTAGCACCTTCTTGACTCTTCTTGAGGAAAGAATTCATGATAAATATGCATGAGGCCTCTGAGCAAGATACAAGTCTTTTGTCCTTTTCATCTCTTAATTGTAAGCCACAATTCCCAACACATTTTTGCCATCATTCCTCAAGTCTCCCTTCACATGGAAATCACCTAATATCAGGTTATACGTTGAGCTCATTTGGAGAATCCTGTCAATTTCTTTTTAGAATGTCCCTACTTCTTCAATCTCTGCAGCAGATGTTAGCATATAAGATGCAATTATCTTCATGGTGGTTCATTCTGAGAAGACTCTATTTCTTTATGCCTTCAGATTTAATTTACTCTAAGAATACCAAATCTGAAATAATTCCATTCATAGCAATAACAATATATTAGCAGTCCAATAAGGACCTCACTTTTAGAGTACAAACAGGAAAATTAATGTCAGTAGATGGTTCAAACAGTATAAGATGCTTGGCAGCTTTGCTCCTTTTTGCAACTAGACCAACTGTAAGAATTTATTAAATTCCTACTAAGCATCAGGCGTTATATACAAATATAGGAATACAAAGACAGAAGAAAAATAGTACCTTCCCCCAGAGAGCTTGCTTACTCTAACAAAGGAGATAACATGCAGATATTTAGGTAAATAAAAAACAAAGCAGGTAAAAGGTGAGCTTTTTTTGCAGGTGAGGGAGAACTATCCATGGAGAGGAACAGGAAAGGCTATAAGAAGATACAAGTTCAATCTGAATCTTGGAGGAAATCAAGAATTCTAAGACTTGGTAAAGAGTTAGGAAAAACATTGTAGGCATTTGGGATAGCGAGCATAATTACCCCAAAAGAGGAAATAGCATGTCATATATAAAGAATAGCAATATGGTTGAAATACAAAGTTTTACATAGGATGAGTGAGGATTATTCAGAATTATTTGTTTCATTTAGTTGCCATGGCCAAAAACCAATCTTATTACTGTAACAGTTAAATTTTGGGGGGAAACTAAGGCAGGTAGAAATTAGTTTCTTTCTGCAAGGAGTATGATATTTTTAGAGGTTTATTAAAGGTTGAGAATTTAAGAAAAATACAAATAAGAAAGGCATGTGCCAGGTGGACCAAGGGGCCCAATTCAATTTCACTCACATCATGAGATGGTCTGCTTGCCAGGGGAGACAGGAAGAGAAGAGCCGCCGCCTACTGTGAAGACCCTTTAAATCATAATTTGCTCTCAGCCTACGTAAGAATTCAGTGAGATAACAAAGCATTCTGGGGAAGTGGAGCAAGGACTTCTGGGGATTGAAGTCCTGGATTCAAGTCTCCATTTTTACATTACCAAATGACCAATCTTCTAATAGTTAACCTTCCTCAATTTACTTGGAATGACCCTTAGAAATCAGTAATGATTTTTTTCTTTTTTTTATAAAGATTTATATCTTTAATATTTATTTATTACTTATTTAATACTTACCAAGGATCTTTCCATTGCCTTTAGATCAACTGTAATTTATTCTTAAATAACAATGTGCCATAATTCAAGGTGAAATAGGATCACTGGACAAATCAACATTAAAAGAATAGATTTTTATAGCAACAAGGCACTTGGAATCATTGAAAGTGCTAAACAATTCTCAAAGTTTTATTTGTATTAATATCCACTTACTCAATTCTAGGCCAAGCTCATTGTTCATCTGAAGAACTTATCCAAGAAATATATGCTGATAGACTAACTCAGTGGGTTGCCAATCCATCAGTGTCTTATACACATTGGCTGCTTAATAAATGTTTCTTGATTTGAATTGAATTGGATCAAATATGGTGTTCATTCCTTGTGTTTTTCCAGTGTGTCTGTCTATCAACAAATACTATTAGAAAAACAAAAATGACAGGTACTGATTCAAATGTAATGAAGAAAATGTAAGATTTTAAATGATCTCATAGTAAGAAATATGTACTTTGTTGTTCTCCAAAGCTCAAACCTGAAACTCTATTCCAATGTGAACAAGAATTGAAATTATAAAGGTGCCAGGAGCAACATTCTGATATGGAAGAGTATCCTGTATAAACATGGAGGCTGAATTTTCTTTGAGGATTTGAGACGAAGCCAACAAAGAAAGACAAAAGCTTATGATAGTGGGGAATATTGAGTGATAGGACTACTCTCTGAGATCATTTAGGGGAAAGGGGATTGGATAATTAATTTCTGAAGAACTCTCTGAATAATAGACATTACATTATTACTAAAGAGCTAAGGCTGAAAGCAAAAAAGGTAAATTCTTTTATATGTTTACTTTGATTTTAATAAAAGTCAATAAAAAGTTTTTTTTAAAAAGTAAGAAACAAAGGTTTTCAAATTCTACAGCACATTTTCTTTATCTAGACAGAAAGATGATTTACCAAAGATAAACAGCACAATAAAATACTTTTTTGCGCTTCCTTTAACCTTTTTTCTTTCTCATTTTCAATTTTTCTCCTTTATTTTTCTTAATTTTCTCTACTCTTCCCTCCTTCCCTTCTATTTTCATTTCATCTTTTGTTTCTTAATTGTTTTTCTTTCCTTTTCTTCCTCCTGTCTTTCTCTTCCATCCTTCTAATAATTCACTTGTTTCTTCTTAAATAAGAGAATAGATTTTTTTTCATAAATTCTGGTTTGTCATCAGGGAATATTTTAAACCCAATATTTTCTAACCTTCCAATGTCTCCCGTAAACCTTAAAATTTCTTAGACTTATAAATGTTGGAAATTTCACCATTGGGAAATTTCATACTTGAAGAATTTCCTACTGATAGTGGGAACTCTATTGGAATGTGAACCCCATTGGCATGGGAGGTTCCTCCTCCTCCCTTCTTAAGATTACTTTAGGACAGAAACCTTTTGCTGAACAATGAAAAGGGCTTTGACCTATGCTTAAGCATAGAACAGGAAGTTCTTGGAGTCATGATTGATTTTAGAATTGATACAATAGAGATACTTGGAATGACAGAACCAGGTCTTGGGAACTTCCAATCTCCACCCTGCTCAGGGTAACAGGATTTAGGAAGGGCTGCAGCAAAGGATCAAGATTTAATTATTTGAGAATATGACCTTCAACTGACATGTTCAAAGCCACAGACCTCTGGGTGGTCCTGGGTTAAGCTAGAGCCACCATTGGCACAGGGAAGACATGGACAGTGATTGGTAGATGTGAGAACTGAGGGGAGGGAACTTGTATGGTCTCCTTAAAGATAGTGGGGTCTGAGGACGGGAGGTGGTTGGAGAGGTTTTGCTCTGAGAGGTTGTGCTCTGAGAAGCTTGCTCTGAAGGAAGCTGGAGGTGGAGGCCCCTGAGACTGTTTCTCCATTTTGGTCACGTGAGTGATAGGGACTGATCTCTTTTCTTTGCCTCAGCTATCTAAGGGCTTGGGCCTTTTGGCCCAGCCTAAACAGAGAGGGTATTAAAGCCCTATTCCCTTCTCTCCCCTTTCTCTTTCTCTCTCTCTCTCTCTCTCTCCTCTCTCTCTCTCTCTCTCTCTCTCTCTCTCTCTCTCTCTCTCTCTCTCTCTCATACCTTTCTTCCTCCTGTTTGTAATTAAACTCCATAAAAGGTTGACTGCTGACTTGAGTTTTCATTAAGGAATTACATAGCTGAATTCCTTGGTGACCTTAAATTAATATATATATCAGTCTTTTAAAGTGATTTCCTTGTCACACTCCTCAACAATGCAAACACTATCTAACAGGAAGAACTGACTGGAAGTTGACTTTTTTTTACTTCTTTGTCATTCATTTTTTTCTTTTTGGTTCTGATTATGTATTACAACAAACAGAAATAATGCCAAAATATTAAAAATGCCTCTTCTGATTAAATAGATTATTTTGTCTTAGTTATTCCTTCCACCAATGCAGCTGATAGCCTATTTATACTTGATTTGTTGTGACCAATTCATTTGTTAATCAGTGACCAAATTTCTGTTCATGAATTTTTTTGTTTTATTAACTCATCAAGGTCAACTTGGGTTATGATCAGAATCCATCACTTAACTCTACCCCAAGCCTTTTCAGCTTTGTCAGAACAATAGAACCTGCCATTCACTGAAATCCAAAGGATAGACCTGAAGAATCCAGAGTAACCACTAACAACAATGATTTTTCAGAATAGTCATAGTTTGGTTCAGAATTGGATAGTAGAAGTGAGAAGAAAAACTAGTAAAAATAATTAGTGAAGTAAATAGAAAAGTTTCCTTATAAATGTTCTTTGAACTCTTTCTAATAGAAACAATCTGAAATGTTATATTTTTGTTAATAGTCCATCATTTCCCAGGTTAAAACTGTAGCTCAATGGTATTTTATAATTCCAAAATTCAGGAAAAAATAAAGCAAGGAAAAATGGGCTTTAAAGATGATTTTTATTTTATGAAAAAAGCTATATATACATACACACATATATGTATAAATGTATATGCATATATTACATATAACTTATTTTAACATAAAAGTTATTTCTATCTTTTGTTCTTTAAATCACCATAATTTCTCCTAGTAGCTCTTTCCCTCCTAATCCAGAGAGCCATCCTGTGTGATGAATTATATTTTAAAAGGGGAAAAAGAAAAGAAAAAAACATAAAAATATTAAATCATCACAGAATTCTGAAGATACATGCAATATTCCACATCCATATGACATCATCTCTGTAGAGGTAGATATGTCTTCTCATATCTAACCTTTCATTTCATGTTTATTCTTCATAATTTTGCATTGTTCATTTCATATTTTTTTCTTAATTTTGCTCTTTCAATTTCCATTTTTATATTCATTATGGATTTTCTGGCTCTAATCACTATACTCTCTATAAGATCATGTAAGTCATTCCAAGATTCTCTGTATTCATTATACTCACTATTCCTTAACACACAGTGAAATTCCATAGCATCATGCACCTTAATTTATTGAGCCATTCCCCAATGTATGGATTTCCATTTTGTTTCTAGTTCATTACTACCCCAGAATATGCTACTATATTGTGATATATCTTATGGATAATGGAGGAATTTAGGACAAAATAAGACATAAAGAACAGGTACTAGCTTATACTTACTACTAGTACAGATATTAGAATCTTTTTATGAGCAAGTGGATTGGGGTTAATAAAGGCAAAATTCTATGTAAGAGCAACCAGAGGAGTTTGGGTAAGATTATAGAATAAAAGGTTGAAAATGCTATGAAGGGACAGAGATTAAAACATTTTAAGTAGAAAAATGAATTGAGGGAAGAAAGAGCAAAGAGTTTAAAATGAGAATAGTTCCTAAAGTAAAGATGAAAAATATGAAGGATCCCAAATTAAGTACTAGAAGGGCCTTTAGTGTCAACCTCTTCATTTTATGAATGAGGAAATGGAGTAGCAGAAAGATGGACATGCAGAAAGTAAAAGAGAGCTAGAATGAATAAGCAAGAGACAGAAAAGGCCATTAAACATTCTGAATACTATAATGAAAATATTTCAAAGTAAAATTATATTAATAAAGTCACTAGGAGGATGATAATGAAAAAACTTCAGAAATACCTTCACAAATGAAGGTGAAATTAATAAGATATGTTAAATTTTATTTTAAAAACACTTTAATGGAAATAAGAAGAAATTATTTCGGTAAAAGTAAAATATTTGTAATGAAGGATCTTTCATTAGAATAAAGAAGACAAAATTAATTATAATAAAAATTAACAGCATGGAGAAATCAATGAATTTTTTATTAAAAACATAGACTCAGTAAGAAATAACAAAAATGAATTGCTCAAAGGCTTTAAACAAACTTTATAAGCAAAGATATTGAAAGTAGAGAACAGAGCTTAGGAAAATCATTTTGTTAATCTGATTCCTATAGGGTGAAGAGGAGTAGGGAAATTTATTTGCATTTATCAGAAAATTACACAACAAAAATGTTTTCAAAGCATTAAGATCTTAGAACACACTGTAGATTTACACATTTCATGCCAAATTAATGGAGAAAAGCCAGTTTGGACTCGCGCAGATACATTGTTGTAAAACTCTAAATTTTACTTTAAAAAAAGACATTTTTAAAGTATCTGAGAAGAAAAATATCTTCTGCCAAGTAGCTCTGATTAAATCACACAAGATTATTCACTCATCATAAGAAAAGACAGAGAAAATGGTATGTTATTTGATATGTCATGGCAAATTTAGTTTGATATTAGAATTTTCTAGCCTCCCAAAGTAGAAATTATATTTGAAGATGAAAAATTTGGTTTCTCTCTCTATTTCTTGTCACAATGTCTATACAACTAAGTAATTTCTGAGTACATAGAACTAATAGAAATATTTAGAAGTTCTAAGGACTTGAATAGTGAGAATTAAAATAACATCATGTGGTTGGTAGTTTGAGCTCCACTAAAACTGACTCTGGTACCACATTTATATGTGGTAGTGGGAGAAGTAATCACATAGAAAAATCGTGAATCTGAAAAGGCAAGAAAAATCAGAGTTAGTTTTTTAACTAACTGAAAAATATGAATTTTTGGTTATTCAATCATTTCAATCACGTACAAAGCTTTATGACCCCATTTTGGGGTTTTCTTGGCAAAGATATGGGATTAATTTACCATTTTATATCTTCAGCTCATTTTCAATGTGAGGATACTCAGACAAAGAAAATTGTGTGACTTGCCAAGAGTCAAACAGCTAGGAAGTATCTGAGGCCATATTTGACCTCAGGAAGATGAGTCTTTCTGACTTCATGTCAGCCACTATGTCCTTTGCAAATGGGATTAAGTGTTCAGGGACACATAGACAATATCTAAGGCCAGATTTGAACTCAGGAAGAAGATTCTTCTTGATTCGAGGTCTTCTGGGTGCCACTTACTTGCCCATAACAATGTTAAAGACATATAAAAACAAATTACAATGATCCTAATTTTTCTTTTGCCCTATTCTTTCCGTTCTTTATACCATTGCACTCTTTACACAGATGTAATCATTTTCTTACACAGAATCTTCATTCTGTGATCAAATAAAAAATAATTAGATAACTATAACCTCCATGTGAGGGGCTGCCTCATGACATGAAGGGCCAAGGTACACTTTGGTAATATTTTACTTTTTGACTCATTGTCTCTTTCTGGAAACTTTCATATCTGGCATTTCACCAGTGGTAGGACAAGCTCCCCTTCACGCACTTAGCCTCACAAGACATCAGACTTAGAAGAGTTTTTTGAAATTAAATTTTCTTTTATATTTTCAACAAACATAAACATTTCAATATACAAAGAACCCGCACTTAGCAGTGTTTGGCACATATTAGGCTCTTCATATTTACTTATTGAATGAATATAGGAGTGACCTCTATAATAAATTATACTGCTTTTATATATTATTTTTAAGACATATTTTATTATGTGTATACATAATACATCTCAGGAAGACAGTAGTGAGAAATATGTATTTTTAAAATATCATGAATCTAGTTTTCATGTATAAAAGAAAAATATAAAAGGGGGCACAAAAGAGTCTTGTGATTATGTTGAAATTCTCTTTACACACACACATAGATGTATATATATATATATACATATATATGCTGTAAAACAAAATCCATTAAGCAACCAACCAACATACAACTTATTCCTCTGAATAATATTATATACATATTTATACATCCATGTGTATTTGTCTATATTTGCATGTATAGAAAACACATATCCACAAATTCATAATATGTTTAATAGAACAAAGGCAAGTGATATATTTATACATATGAGGTTAGGATAAAGTCCTTAACACATATGAAGGAAAGGAAGAGAACGAAGGCCATGAACTTGAAACTAGAGGTCATACTGGACCAGTCTGTTGTAACTATTTTGTGAAACACAATTGGAGTGTAGAAAAATGCATGCACTAGCTCCAATTTGCAATCATGCAACTTCACATGAAGATGAGTGTGTGTGGGGAGTGATGTGGTCTTTTTTGTTTGTTTTAGAAGTAATCTCATGGTTGGAACAAGGTACTATTATAGTTAATTCAAGTCACTATAGCAAGCCTTTTAAGTTATACCCAGACCACCAGTAAAACTGAAGGACAATGGCTATCTAATTGTGGACATTGCTGATCAGGTTATAAATCTTTGGAAGTGTTAGAGAAGCTGGATGAGCATTTCAAATCTGAGACTCAGAGAAAATCTATATATCAAGAGATTCCCTGAACTATTATTCATAAGGTCATTGAATGCAGAATTGGTTGTGAATTTCTGTTTTCTATTGTCCAGACTTTAAAATAATAGCCCACCCTCCCATCCTAACCAAAAAGAAGAGTATTTAAAAGGAACTTTTGCAAATATTGAGGAAAACCTAAAGAAGGGCACCAATATTTTCTCACCAGACCTCACCTTTGTATTGGCAAAATTTCTCATTAGAATTTACAAACAACTTGTGTTTTTGTTGTTTCCGTTACACATTAAATAATTCTCATATAGTACTTTACCAATAAGAATAAATGTAAAATCCATCCTGAAGTATCACAAAATATTATTGATGCTCATGAGATAAGCCATCTTTGAAACACTATTATTATGAGATAAGTCACATGCTATCGTTGCATAAAACTTTGGGATATTCATCAAATCCTAAGGTCCTCCACTCTTTTCACATTTATTTAGAATATGATCCTGTTTAGTGGTAGGGGAGAGAACACCTTATATACTTTTGATACTTCATTGCTAGTAAGACCAATAATTGTTCTGGTTCTGGGATATTCTTTTGTGCATCAAATCACTTCAAAATAAAAATAAATAAATAAGTATAAATACTCTGGTGTCCTTCAGACAAGGTAAGTTGAGGTTAGAAGATACTGAGGATATGGTTGTGGTTTAAAACATTAATATTTCCTGGCATTTTGAAATAAAAATTCAGTGGGAAAAAAGTTTACAGAAACTAATTACATATACAATACTATTGTTACTGTACTTGTTTGCAATAGTAAAGGGGTATGAATGTTTTAGAAAGCATACAAAGAAAAATAAAGAAATAATAAAAAATACCTTAAGAATCTTTAGAAAAAATAATCATTCCATGCCACAAAAGGATGCATGAAGAATTTCTAAACATTCATAGAATACTTGATGAGCTAGGAATCTATAGAAATATTTTAAGAATAAGTAGGCATCTATCCACCAAATGATGGTGAAAACTGATACTCTTTCAAATGTCTGGAGTCTATGAAGCAACTAAAATGTAAAAATGGGAACAATGCTCCTCAGAAGGTAGTAGTTGCATGAACTCAATAAGAAATAATGAAACAAACGGCCATGCCATGCAAATTTGTTTCTAGAAGCAAGGGTTTATGATAGTTATTAAGTATCATACCTCTTCCAGAGGAACCTATAGAGGGGTTATCCTTAAAATGCCCATATTTAGGATTCAATGTGGATTATGTGAGTAAATTATAGAAAGAGATACAAAATATCACTGTAGTCAATAAAAATTGAGCCCCTTTCAAATAATTATGAAATAAAGCATTATACATCTGAAATTTGATTTCATTGACAAATTATCTCATTATCGTATTTGAGCCTTGCAATAATCCTACAAGACAGGTGTTATTACTATCCCATTTTATAGATGTGGAATCTGAGAGTAAGAGAAGTTAACTGGTTTGCCCATAGTTATCTATCTATTAGTTATCAAAGATAAGATTTGAACCCAATGGAAATAGGCCAAATCTTCTCTGTATCCATCTGGTATTCTGTAGATAATATTTTGATTTGATTAGATGTACGATTAGGTCCACTCTAAAGGCTCTTCTCATTCTGAGATTTTATGATTCTAAGTACAAAGGAAAAAATATCCTAGTGATAAGCAATTTAAAATAAAAAAAATTCAGTACTCTCATCAACCTGAAGAATAATGATATAAATATGTTAAGATCATATTAAATGAAACTAAATTTATTCATTTTTGTGCTTAAAAGAAGAAAACCAAAGGGAACATATGCTACACTATCTACATTCTTTTGGGCCATGTCAAGCACACTTTAAATATCAAGATAATTTCATTAGTCAGTTATCTATTAAATGAGAGAATAGGACTGGAAGACTTCAAAGGTCCCTTTCAGTTCAAAATATTTGATCTTATTTTTACTTGGAACCATTCTATTTTGTATTAGACAAATAACAACAGAATTAATACAAATAAAGTATGTCCATATTCATGATCTCAAATGGCTTCATGTATTTTGGTTTTATGATGCTTTTTAGAAGTAATGTATTATTGTTTTTAAATAAAGTATGGAAGCTAAAGTTTTATTCTGTGTACATATTTTTCATACCATTTTAACAAAGGAAAAAATATACAAACACCAGGGAATTGACAATTTTCCATGCAATCTCTATTTTTTTCCTTAAGATGGTATTGTCTATTAAAGAAGCAACAACTGGATGTACTTAATAATGTCCAGATTATGTCTTTACAGACCATAAATCTCACATTTAGGAATAAAAACTCAAGCATACAACCTAGAATCACAATACTTATCCTCCACTATTGGAAATAACAGCCATTAATTATTTTGAAAACAAACCAAGATATCACTATCAATCCTCCTGACAACTAGCACCATTACTTACACTGCACACAGACAATTATGTACATATCACTGAACTACAGACAACTTCTGAATTTCAGTTACCAGAAGAAACTCCCCACAAATATCATGAATGAATAAAATACAAAAGCATTATCAGTACTGGCCCAAAACACACATTGTATTATTGAAAAAACCTGAAAACATACAAAAAAATGAATTGAGCCTGAAAATTGACACACAATATTACACAAAAAGCTATTAAAAAGCTATCCCATCTTTTTGAGAAATTGTATAACAAAATATTATAAACATTCCTTCAGATGATTTCAAGAAGTTAAACTCAAAACATTCATCAAACTCTTCCTATTTCACCATACCTTGAATTACACTTCCATAGAAAGAATTATAGGATTTTATTTTCCCAAATCATAATTTTCCAAGAAACACAGTAACAGCAACCGAGGAATGATGTTTCAAATTGACCAAATTTAAAAAAAAAGAAATATAAAAGAAGAAACACAGTAATAGAGTAAATAGAACCTTGGAAATATGAAGACCTGTGCTCAAGTTCTGCCCATGATATAGGCCAACTTTGTAACCATGAGTAAATATCCAGACCTCATAGTGCCCCAAGAAACTTTCAAAGACTGTTTTAGCAGAGCTAGTTGCAAAGAGTTTACATATACAAAGAATTGTCCTTATCAATTAAGTCAAAACAATCCTCATTAGACTGATCCCTTTATAATCCTACTAAGATCACGTGATGCCAATTTATGTGAGATCACGACAAACATATTTACATACAGAAAATCTTAATAAAAATTGTTACAATTTAATTGTATTTTAAAAAATACAATTTTAATTAATAAAAATTGATACCAAAATTGTATCAAAGGACTAGTGATATCATTTCCAAATCTAAAACACTATAGATTTGACCATTGACCATGTAATCTGTATTTTTCTCAAGATAGTATTGTCTATTAAAGAAGCAACAACTGGACATATATTATAGGTACAATAGATGCTTTTTTAAAATCATACCTATTATGAATTACTTTTCTTATAAATGATAGAGGAACAAAATTACTAGCTGCTAAGCTAAATGAATGCACTAGATATCCAGTGGAAAGAGTAAATTTATTTATTTGACAAACTTTTATTAAGCACCTCTTATATGTGGCTAGAGGAGATATGAGGACAAAAAGAAAACAAGCTGGTACCATGAGAAACATAGTTTACTGGTCTGATTAGAGTTTAAAAATTACCCACATTATCAATCTAACTGATATACCACAAACTATTGATGGCTAAAGAGATCAACAACTTAAAGAATTGTGAGTTACCATCCAGAAATCATTCAAACACCAGTTTTTTTATTTCCTGGAATATGTAAAAAAACATTTCTTCAATCCCAATCAATCTTTCATCCAATTGCAGACTCTAACACCTTAGTCCTTAATTTTCTGCTGTTCTATTTCTGGATAGTGATTCTGAAACATTTTGTTCATTGAAGCACTGATAGGACCAAATAATTTATAAGCCATTTGAAAAATAGATTTATATTTTTCACCACACCTTGAACAAAAATCTTAATGGGGGAGGGCATTCTATATGAGAAAGCATAAGGCAGAACCTGGGTCTTAATAATAATTCATATCTGCAATAGAAAGAGGTGGGCCAGTGTAACCCTACCAAAATTCTCAAACTTTGTTGATGAATATTCATCTTTCAAGGCTCCCAAAGAGTGGGCACTCCTACATCATGGCAATACCATTGGATATGAGATTGGAATTTGTCACTTACTACCTATATCATCTGGGTCATATCATTTCCCCTCTTTAGGTATCAGTTTCTTCAGCTATAAAATGAGGTAGCTAGAAGATATGATGCCTAAGGTTTCTTTTAACATTTAAAGATGGCATGGGATAATATGATATTTAAGAATAGTTTGAAAGAGAAATAAAATCTATTAGTGAAAAAAATTATGAAGGAATACATTTCTGAACTCATAGCTTACAAAGTAAAAATAATTTGTAGATTAGAAAAAAAAGAGTCCAATATACTAAGATTCTTCAAAGACACAAAAAGGATAATACATTTGGAATACAAAAATACTTAAATGAAAGGAAATCTGGCACAAGTGAAGCAAAGGGTAGTGATAGTAAAAGAATATGTGATCTCTATAGAAGTGAAAGCTTTTGACCTTAGATACAATGTGTGCAGAAACAACTTAAAGATAATATATCTCCAAGAAATACATGATGAATTAAGAAAAAAGATTCCCCAAATAGGAAAGCTACTTAAGACTTCTGTACACAAAAAGGCACCAATCGAGGGTATCTTCAAAAGGAAAACAATATTTCCCTACAGATTCTTATATTTAATGAATCCAATGAAAACAAAATTTTCAAGGGGTCAGGATAAAGGTCTTCAAATATAGTGGAAAGAAATTTAAATAGCACAAGATTATTTGAGAGCTACCAGAATCCACCAAAGAAAATGGAATAATATGTTCTGAATAGCAAAATATCTCAAAATGTAACTGAAATGCAAGCTCTGTAAACCCTGGCATAATCATCATCATCAACAACAACAAGAAAAATATATGTTCAACAAAAGAGAGGAATTTGAGACATTCTTGACAAAAGGGGGGAAAGGCAGTTCTGAGTAAAATACTGGACTTGAAATTAGCCCAAGCAATGGAAACAGAAATAAATGATACAGTTACCAATTAGAGGATATATAATGAATTATACTCCATTTATGTTTTTTAAAAAGAAATAAAGGAAGAAAAGTCTTTTTATGTCAGTCATCTGCCCTTTGAATGAATTCAGTTCTCATATATTGACCCTTCCCTTATTACCAGCTCTATCACTCATTTGGACACCATTGTTATTCCCATGAAAGTGGATGTTGTTGGCACTAGGTGTATACGTGTGTGTAGATGGTGAGGGGCAGGAGGGATGGTTGATCCTGCTGCTGAAATTCTAGACTTCTGAATTTCATTAGGTCACATACTTAAGGAATGGAAACACAAAAGAGAAACAGTTCCATCCCAGGCACAGAATTAGCTAAAAGTACATTTGCACATTAACCTAAAGGATCTTTTAGGAAAGAGAGCAGTCATCCTTCTTTCAACCAGTTCTTCTGCATCTCAGAATTATGTGCACTAATAGAATCATTAAAAGAAACAAGAGTTGCAGAGGGATGAGTTACCGTTTTACATATGCAATGAGTTCTTGCTCAGAAGCTAATTACTCTGAGCATTTCATAATACCTGAGCCTAAATTGTATGTGGCCAAAAATATTACTGTCCTTCTCTACACATAACACATCTCCCACGTGACCATGTGACCATTTATAACCAGGAGGGGTGATTAAGAATTCTCCACTGGACTTGCGGGAAAGGGATCTCACTCCATGTGTTATCACCTCCTACAAAAGAGTTCTTAATCTTTTAGGTGTTGTGTACTCCTTTGGCACAGTCTAGTGAAACCTATGGACACTATTTTAGAATTTTCAAATGCAATGAAGATCATGCCTAATTTCAGTTATGGGATACGACAAGTGAAGATGATTTTTCCCATCTGAGTTCATTTAAGACGCAAAGGTCTATGGGCAGAAGAGGGACAAGACAAGACTTGTGCATAAGAGAGACTGATGACTTGGTGGCAATAAAAAGAATGTGTTTTTTATTCAACATTAACTTTCCCTTAGAAATATAGGATCTCGTGGTTCAAGGAAGGTTTGGATAATGTTTCCTTCTAAAAATTACTATTAGAAATTAGGAGGCTTCATAGGGTGTATTTAAACCATTCATGGTAAAGTCACAGAGGAAGTATGCTATGAATATAACATGTTATTTAATACTGCTCTGAGATTCAGAATATTGGGCTGAGAGATCATAGACCTTATTAAAATGGAAATTTTTAGGTTTGCAATTTTCTATGTCTCTTGAAATTACTTTGCGTATACTGTACTTTATATTGATTATCTAAGTCCATCTTCCCAATAGAATGTAATCTCCATGAGGGTAGCGATTGTTTCTTTTAATGGCCAACATTGTAGCACCTGTTACAATTCTTCCCACTGAAATGGATAAAGAATAAAAGTTTGTTGAATGAATTGAACTAAATTGAATTTTGTAAATGTTGGGAACAGCCATTGATTGCCAGGCTCTTTAATATCTTACAAGCCTCCTCCAAACCAGCGCCACCATAAATTCTGCCATCCAGTGAGAATGGCCTCATGTCTATTCCTTAATCTAAACATTCCAACTCTGCTCCCAATGTTTTAACTGATTATCCCCAATACCTAGAATTCACTCCCTCTTGAAATTTTTGGCTTTCTTCCCGTCCCGATGAAAATCCCACCTTTTACAGGAAGTCATTCCCAATTCCTCTTAATGCTAGAGCCTTCTCTCTCTTAATTATTTCAGATTTATTGTATACAAATTGTTTGTGCATAGATGTTTGCATGTTGTCTCCCTTATTAGACTATGAGTGCCCCATATTCAGACACTTGCTTTTCTCTGTATCCCTTGCAATTAGCACAGTACCTGGCCCATAGAAGGCATTTAATACAAATTTATTGACTGACTGATTGAAAAGAAACATGGACTGGGAAGCAGTAGATCCATACTCTTAGCTCTTCTATAAATTTCTTCTTGTGACCTTGGGAAATCATGTCTCTTTTGTGGACCTCCATTTGTCTCCATTTAAAAAGAGGATGTTGACTTAAATGATCTTCAAAAACATCCTGTAAATATCAAAACATCATATTAATGTAAGCTATTTTATAGATTACAGTGGGTAAAGATGATAGGCTTGATGTCAAGAGGACCTGAATTCAAATCCCACCTCAAATTCTTACAAACTGTGTGACCCTGGGAAGTCAATCAAACTACTTGTGCCTCAATTTCCTCACCTATAAAATGGAGGTAATAATAGCACCTTGGTTGTTATAAGAATCTAATGATATGACTAGACTTTATGAAACAAGGGCTAAAGAAATTCCAACTATCATAGTCATCATTATCATTAACCTCCTCCAGAATTGAGTAACATAGAATGAATGATATTTTTTTCTCCACCATAGGAGAAATTCTAGATCACCTGTCAGAATAACTCGGATAACCAAATGCCCGACACCTGCCACCAGACCTACAACCACCTGCTTTTAGAAACTGCAAATGATGAGTACTAAGACTTCTGTCTAGTCCCTCTGGAATAACCTTCTACTTCATGAACACGATGTCAAAGAAAGGAAAACAGACATCAATCATACAAATAAGAGCCATGATGGATCCTCTGCTGACATAGATGTTAACATTCACTTCATTCATGTTCCACCCACATTCTCATACTGGATATAATCATTTACTCATTCACCAAGTATTATTTGAACACATATTGCTAATCAAAGTTCTTTAGTTCTCAAAGGACTCTAGAAACTCTGGAGCATACAAAGAAGATAACTCCATTCTTGCCTTCTAGGTGCTTCTAATTTAAATGGGAGATAATGCTTGAAAACAAACTACTACATAATCAAGCCAGCGACTGTCAGCAACTTCCATTTTGAAGCCTTATGCCATATGACTTAATAGTGACATTTTTATTTCAAGATATCATTCTACTCAACTATAACCTTTTAAAGGAAGATTTCACTGAAAGAAAAGTTGGAAAAAACAGAATATCTCAAAATAGCTGATCATATATATGTGTTTTATATGTTCATGCATACACAGATACACACATACTTGTATGTAAATATGTGTATGTATACATATATACACATAAACTGACAAATACCAAATTGTCCACAAGAGCAATTAAACTACTAGAAAGGGATAGTTAAAATCCAGTTTCATAAACATCCCATAGCAATCTTTGAATTCAAGTGTTGTACTTTTATGCAATAATATATTTAATATGTGAATACTTCTTGTCACCCAAAGAGTTATTACCAATACAGTTTCATAGCTAGCCCTGTAAATACACAGTCCTATTTTATAACTTGCATTTCAGAAAAATATGTGACAAGAAAAAAAGGGTGAAACACATCAATAATGAAGGACAACCAATTAGAAGATAGTTTGTGGGTTCCATTGGTAACCACTCAATGACAAGAAAAATCATGGAAGCACACTAACTATACGTCATGTGATAAATTCATGGCTTGACATGAATTCAGAACAAATGAATTAGGCAGAAAAGGCTAGATTGTAATTATCCCAATTGGACCAAAAATATTATATTCATATAGATTAGATCACAAATACATTAGGTTATTAGCATATTAGGAATACTTTATATCACTCTACTTTAGAAAATGTAATTCCATTTTTAAAAATTATTGTAAAATGTACTAAGGAAAAGAATTCTATTTTGGAATGTTATGAGTCAACCTCTCGTTGAGATTCAGCTATCTCTATCATTTCCTTCTCCTGCCATGTTCCTTTACTTGCTTCCAGAAAATCTATAATATGTAATGATTTCAAATTAATACCCCAATTCCCTAGATTCTTTAATGAATTCAGATACACTTGGGGATCTGACCAAGGCATCTGTTCATGAATAGTAGAATTATTACTGAGTCCTGATGGAGAAGGCAAGATGCCATCTTTTCCTGAAAGACATCCCAATTGAGAAATCAACTGCCTCATGCCTGAGTTGTCTGGTGTCAAGGTTTTTACAGAGTTGAATTCCTCCTGACTTTTTTTCTTTCAAGGTCCAAAGCACCACACACACAGATACAGACACACAAATCTACACTTAACTTGTTTATCTGCAAGTAGGAGGAGAGAGGAGCCTGAGAAACCCAATTCCCTGCCAATATCGACAAAATGGCTTTATCAGATATTTCAACAACTGACTCTATTAATAATTATCCCAGTTCCAGAATTACACAAATACTTTAAAGTCATGTTTAAACAAACCTGGCAGCTCCTAAATGCCTTCCTCTGCCAAGAAGTTAACATGTGATCAATCACTAACTATCTAAGTCTACATTGCTTCTGGTTAAATAGCCTGTGCATGAGAAGAGGAAAATTAAAATGTGGGGTAAGTTTGTCTGTGCTTGTATTACAGTTCCTACATATTCAATTTCAGTAGCCATCTTTGCACTAAAAAATATACCAAAAATTTGTTGACCAGGCATTAATGTTTGGTTAAGAGAAGGGACCTGACTCAGTTTTTCTTACTAGCAAACATCACTGAAATGAATAGTGGTATTTAAACTGACATTTTCAGCAGAAAGAAACCAAGGTCCAATTTTTTTAGCTGGGAAAACTACACCAGAGACCTTGAGAATTTACAGGACTCTTGTCATCCCAGGCCTTCCCTGAATCTAAATGGATGACTACAGCTGGGATTTGAAATGGTTGCCTCACAGACAGCTTCCACAGCTCCTTGCCAAGAGCATTATTCTGACCCTGTCATCTACAAGGCAAAGAAAACTGCCAGTGATATTCACTGACTGACTTGCTACTGACTGTCTGTGTTATGATGTCCTTACTAGTCACTGCACCAAGACTTTACTTACTTTGAATTAAGTGCTTTGTTTCCCCTTGAGGAGTCTACATGGTTTTATCCAAGCCACTTCTAACAATTACATACTATCTCTACTGTATTCCACTTCTTATATTAAAATAATTCAATAGGTGATGATTTAGAATTTTAGAAAACATCCATAATGTGTTTTTTAATATTAGTGGGAATGGGAAAGAATTTGGTAGAAAAACAAGGAAACAAAGGCAAAGGAGCTTATTTTCAGGCATGGGGAAGGAGTGAGAATGTATTCCACCTTAATGTCAAGGGGCTCTGATTTTTAAGGAAATGGAGGCATTCAGTGATTTCTCTGAAACAGACAGCTCTGAAAAATTCATCCACATAATCTCTACCTTTGGTTCACTGTGATGGGAATAAAGATAAGAGAAAGGTGAATCTAATTATTCTCTAAAGTTTTCATCATGACAATTTCCTTATCTAGTTCATACTTTGGTACATTTTGAGCTAGGATATTTTGAAGTAAGGCCATCTACTCCACTTGGTTTCACTGGAGAAGAGATTATATCTAGAAGGAGCCTCTTTAAGACTGTGTTGTCCCAATCATTTATTTTACATTTGAGAAAAATGAGACCCAGTGACTTACCCAAAGCTAACATAGGTAGTAAATGACAGAGCCAGAAGTAGATCCAAGTCTTCTATTTCTACCATTGATCGATCATTCTGCCTCTAGTTCTAATCTGCTTCTTCCTGTATCCATCTCAGGGATGACTCAGGGCCTGATGACTGTTTCTTCCAATTTCCTATTCAGTGCATAGTTCTGAGCTTACCCTCTCATCCAGGTCTTGCTTGCTCATGGAGGGTGACCATTTAGAGAAGCCTGACAAAGCTTAGGAGAGAGTTTCATCATCAAATACAGCCAAAAATTCATAAGAAGATCATAGCTTTCATTTTGATTTCACTGGCACAAAACCATAGACTTCCTCTCTGTTCAGTCTATAGCCTCATTGATACAGGCATTTCTCCCCATTGATATAGATGTTGACCACACTATGGCCTCCCATTCTTTATAACTTGGTTTGCTGTCATTCCAGATATTCTCCATGGTAGAGAATGGGAGTTCACCATGTATTGAGAGCTTTACTCCTATCATCTTGGTATTGCAGGGATACTAGTTGAGTATACAGGCTATCTCTCTATGAGCCCTGTCTCTTGTTTGTGATCAACCCCATATTTTTTTTCAAGAATATACTTCTTTAAACTTGTCTGTCACCCTTCCTTGTAGAATTACTCATTTGTATCACTCAAGTATCAAATATTTATTAAAAACCTACTATGTGAGGGCAGCTAAGTGACTTCAGTGGATTGAGGGCTGGACCAACAGATGGGAGGTCCTAGCTTCAAAAATGGCTCCAGTCACTTCCTCGCTGTGTGATAAACCCCTGTCTTATCCCTTCTGAATTAGAGTCAATACATTGTATTGATTCTAAGAAGAAAGGTAAGGATTTTATTTTATTTTTTAAATCTACTATAGGCCAAATCCTGTCCTAAGTCATAGGGATATAAGCAGAAAGAATGAAACAACCATTACTCTCAATGACATCACACTCTAATATGAGGGAAAACAAAAACATATAACATATATACAATCTAAATATAATATGAACAAATATATATACATAGAAAGTAATTGAATAAAAGGTAGGTTAGGAGAAAGAGCACTAGCAGTTTTGGGTAACAGCAGAAATTTCATTCAGAAAATGATTCCTGAGCTGAATCTGTTTTTAGTATTTTCCCCAATTCCATGCAAAAATTATTTATTTTTTTAAAAAAAACATTTGAATTTCATTTTGTCTCTCTTCTCTGCTTTTCTCCTTCTCACTGAGAAGAAAAGCAATTTCATATAGGTTCTACATGCATGGTCATGCAAACATATCTCCATATTGGTCATGTCATGAAAGAAAAACAAAGTTTAAAAAATGCTTTGATCTGCATTCAGACTCTATTAATTATTTCTTTAGTGCTGGAGAGCATTTTTCATCATATCTCCTTAAAAATAGTCTTGATTCATTGAATTGCTGAGAACAGCTAATTCATTCACAGTTGATCATCCTCCAATATTGCCGTTACTGTGTACGATGTTCTCCTGCGTCTGCTTACTTCACTTTGCATCACTTTTTATGATTCTTTCCAAGTTTATTCTGTGATCATCTTCTTTGCCATTTCTTATGGCACAATAACATTCCATTACAATCATATACCACAACCTGTTCAGCCATCCCCCAATTGATGGACATCCCTTCAGTTTCCAGTTCTTTGCCACCACAAAAATGAAAACAAGAAGAAAAAAACAACTGCTACAAATATTTTGTACAAGTAGGTCTTTTTCCTTTATCTTTGATATCTCCGAGGTACAGAGCTAGGGGTGGTATTGCTAGGTCCTAATGTATGCACCATTTTATGGCCCTTTGGGGAGGACCTTTTGAAAACTGAAGGGACTTGCCACAGGAATTTTAGCATGGTCTTGGACTCGGCTATTAATAGTATCATCATTGGGACTCAAGCCAGATTGCATCAATGAGGAAAGGCAGATTCAAGGCTCTAAAAGAAACCCAATGGAAAAACCATAATTCACCTAAAGGGAATATCTTGAGCACATCAACAAAAGGACTTCTAGGGGCTATGAGTAGCCCCTTTTGGATGGGTTATAAGTTTGAGCCCACCTTTCCCTAGAATCTCTATAGGTACTAGTATGAAAATTTGCCATGGAATTGTGGGAGATAACATCTACCAATTCTATTACTAATGCCACTATTTTAGAAACAATATCTCTTTCTAAGGGCTAATTAAATTCAATTGATTAATTGGTATCAGCTGACAATCACTGAGGAAAACAGAATGGTGAGGGTTAATGAGTTTTAGTAGTAGAAAGACATTATGCCCTCCTCTTCTCCCCTAGTATCCTACATCTCAGGATTACTCTCAGATCCCTTAGGGAAGAAACAACAGCCACCTTCTGGGAACCTGACCTACCAAAGACACCAGAGTCTGGGATTATGACTTCAAAGCTCATGCCATTCATTTACCATCACTGAAGACTTTGGAGATTAAAAAGGTGAGCCTGTGTTTTCAGGATCCAACTTAAATGACCTCATGCTATCAAATAGCCTTTACTTAGCCTAGGGAAAAAGTTTTGATGACATTCCCAGTAGAAATCCCTATATGAAACATCAAATGGGCTTAGATACAGTCCTGGATTTTTTTTCTTTTCTTTTTCAAGCCTTTCAAAAGGTGTTTTTGCTTCCTTCAGATCATTTTCATTTCCCATTTAAAAAATCCCAACGTATTTTATTAAAAATTTTCATCATGCATATTATACTCCAATTTCTATTTTTTAACTGAAAAGGATTGATTAAATCAGCAGGTAGCAACTGAATAATGTTTAAGGCTCTGAGTGACTGCAGATGAATTTTTTTCCTTTTTCTGATTTTTTTTTCATAAAAGGATTGTTTTCTTTCTCTTTTCTTTCTGATCCCAGGGCAGCTCAGCTTTACCTAGTGGTTCATTTGGTCACATTATGTCCCACAGAGGATCTCTAGATTAAGCAATTCACAATGCCCCAAATTAGTTTGCTTAATCAAAAGTGACAGAAAAAAAAATTAACCTGAGAGACAGATTCTACAGGCTTGAAAGCGACAGTGAGACGTGGGGCTGGCTTTGGTACACCGAGGCAGGCTTTCTGGAACTTGTAGCAAAGTTAAAATAATAATACTTTAGTAATAATAATACCTTCCACATCCATAGTGCCTTTTACCTGCAGTTATTGCAAAGCTTTTTATGATCTATATATAGTACCCTATCACCCACTACTGAAATCTAGCTACCTTTGGGGTAGAACTGAATGATCTCTCTCTGCCAGCAGCATTACACAACATTTTTTTCCCCGGAAAGGGAACTAAAGAATAATTTTTCTCATTGAGACAACAGGGGGATTTTTTGAGTGGGAAGAATACAATTACCCAAGTTCCAATGTGCTGGGACACTAAGATTTGACATCCTGATACTTACAGAAAAGGCAAGGAAATGGTGATTGTAGCCAGTCTTTTTTTCTCCATCACTATTAGTCATAGCCCTTATTTAACTGAAAGAGATCCAGATTTCTATTGTGAGTTTCCAGCTTTAGATAGAACACGAATGTCTTTTGGGGACAGGAGGGAACCTTATTATTTGGGGGAGAAACAACATCCCTACCCTTTTAATTATATAAGAGTGTTAAATTTTAAGGGGTTATAAAGAGCATCATATTCAACTGAAAAGAAGCAGAGATGGCAGTGACAATCTCACTAGGACTCATTAATGCCTACTGGGGCAAGCTACTCTTCTAGACACTGAGGATACATGAATACAACACTTCTCTCAAACACTGTACTTTCTCTTAGGAGGAATACAATGTGTAAATAGGTAAGTATAAGCAGGATAATATGAAGATGAGGGAGAAAGTCCCAACAAGGAAAGTAAGCAGCATGGGCTTGCTGAAGTTGGAGCATATATTCTAAGCCCTGAAGGAAACACATACTTAAAATAATAACCTGGAGCTGGGGCTGATGATTCTCTAATTAAAATACTCATTCAAATCAACAAATATTTAACTGCTTACAAGACCAAGCATAGCTGCAGAGGGTGTCACGGGGTTCAATGTGCTTTAAAAAAAAATCCTTTCTTTTCCTTCTTAGACTAAATTCTGTGTCCTGGTTCTAGGACCAAGGGTTGTAAGAATTAGGCAATGGGGATTAAGTGACTTGTCCAGGGTGACCCAGCTAAGAAGTGTCTGAAATTTGAACCTAGGACTTCTTGTCTGTAGGTCTGGCTCTCAATCTATTGAGACATGTAGCTGCCCCCTTAGTCTGATTTTTTAGAAATGGTTTATTTATTTGTTTGTTACATTGAAGTTACCATCTAACTCTATACCTCCCTCCCTTCCCCAGACCAGAGAAGGCATCATTTGACAAAGAGATATAAACTCTCTATGTAGAGTTATATATAAAGAGATATAAAACTCTATCTTGTTTGTTTTTATTTATCAGTTCTTTCTTTGGAGGTCGACATATACAAGTTATTCTTACGACATTTCTATTTCCAAATATAGTGTTCTCTTGGTGAAGCTCATTTTGCTCTTTATAACTTCATGTATGTAATTCTTTCCATGTTTGTTTGGAAATTAACTTGCTCACCATTTCTTATGGCAGAGTAGTAGTCCATCCCCAATCATATGCCACAACTTATTCCATGTACTCTTTTTTTAAAATCTGTACCTTCCATCTTAGAATCAATACTGGTCATTGGCACAGGAGAGTGGTAAGAGCTGATCAGTGGAGGTTAGGGGACTTGTCCAGGTTCACACTCTATATGCCCTTGAAGTCAATATAAAAATTATAGAGCTAGGCAAATAGATTCTTTTCATATCATCCATGTCTGAGCCCTTAGAGTATATATTGCCTTCCTCTAACTTACCTGAATTTCTCTCAGTTGTTTTCTGTATTATTTTCACATCACAAATTATAAAATTGACTTCAGGTTTTAGGTGTGAAAGATTCTGGGTACTAAAATTGCTAATTATGTCTCTGGCAAGTTATATTAGCCTGATGTATGCTATTTCTGAGAAGTAGGACTCACTGGAAAATATTCTGATGTTGGGAAAGATTAAAAGCAAAAGGAAATGGGAACAACAAAGGATGAGATGGAGAGAGAGTGGCATGGAAACAGCAAACATGAACTTGGATTGATATCAAGACCCAGTAGAGGATAGAAGGGCATGGCATGCTATAGTCCATAGAGTCACGAAAAGGCAGACACACCTGAACCACCACAACAAAATGCTGTTTCTTTCAATGTAGTCTAGGTTGGCATGTACTTCTTAGAATTTAAGTAATATGTAATTCAAGGATAGTTAAAGAAACGGGTTTGGAAAAGGTCAATCAATTGCTACAAACACTAGTGTGTTTAGTATTATTAAAATGTGTTAAAAGTTTCACATTAGGTATTCATAGAAATAAATTCATTATAGCTAACATTTATTACATCTATTATGTGCCAGAGACTATGCTAACCTCTTTACAATTAGTATCTCATTCAATCTTTACTAAAACCCTAGGAGGTAGATGCTATTACTATATGTCTTTCACAGATGAGGAAACTGAAGTCAATAAAGGTTAAGTGACTTGCTCAAGGTCACACAGTTAGCAAGTTCCAAAGGCAAAATTTGAACTCCGGTTTTCCTGACTAAAGGTCCAATGCTCTATCCACAGCATCCCCTAGTTACCAAATATTATAATTTTCATAATAATTTAAAATGTGTAGATATATTTTATTCTGAAAAGCCACTCTCCTACTCTTACATTCATGTGTCATGTTTTGGGTTATAAGAATATTATACTAATTTAAAAAATCTTAATGAAAATTTGATAATTTTTCATTAAAAAAATTGAGAGGAGGAAAAAAAATTGAGAGGAGAAAGAGCACACTGACAAAGGTTTTCTAAATATTTCCTAAAAATACTATACTATTTTCCCCCAAAATGGGGTTTTTTGCTGCCCTAATGCTTTCTTTTTTCCTACTGACATTTCAATGATACTTTGTATTGAACATAAAATATTTGCTATACCACTGAAACTGGGTGACAAATATTTTATTCCAATGACTTACTAGATATTTTAGGTCCAGGTTTTCCATTATCATCATTTTAGGAGACCTGAGCTCTAAAAATAAACTGGAGTTGCTAATGAGATGAAAGTGTAGGCTAGTCTACACACATTCTGTTTGGGATGCCTATTATAGTTTATATTCCATCTTAAACCTTTGGAAATTAACCAAGAAAGGGATATGTGTTGAGACAAAGATTTAAAAACCTATTCCCTTTCCTTTAAGAGATGGTTATGAATTTAAGGTAAATAGCCTCGATCTATGGGTGGAGGAAAGAGGGTGGTGTCATCTTTGTTAAAATATATCTGCTGTCAACTATTTTAGTGAGGAAGTCTACTGAAGTCATTTTTGGAACAAGTATGGATTGTGAAACAGTGAATGACTTATTGATATTGTCAGGAAATAGGTTCAGCCTTATGCTATTAAGGGAGGAGGAAAGAATTGCTAACTGGGTAGTGGTGGGCAGGCGTTCAATCCTAGGGGTTCAAACCCTTACCTCTTTCCCCATCACCCTCAGAAGAGAAAAATGGTTCAAAGCATGAGAAAGAAAAGGGGGGAACTTTGAAAGAGGAACAAAGAAGAGGCAAAATATTGGGTCAGAGTAATTAGGGCAAGAAGAAATTCTGCTAAACTCTATCACCAACAAAGCAAGGGTAGAGAAGAATATAACCAATATCTGAGATATATATGTGGATTTATATGTACATATCTTTTTATATATGTATATAACTAGTATATATTTGTCCATAGGCTATGAAAGGAGGCTATGCATAAAGTGCTCTATGCCATTAGTCTTTTCTAGGAAAATCCATATGAGGGATAGTTATTTCTATAGGAAGTATTAGAAATGGTTGGTTAAAGAGTCATCTAGCAGAATTTTACCACTTTATATTGGAGTTGAGACATAACATATTATTGATATTATTGTGAACATTGGCCCAAGTAACTTCATAAAGGATATGCCTGTGTCTTCAATATGAATCTGCATCAACTAGATGATAGCAAGAAAGGATTTTTTTTCCCCTCTAACAAAATAGTTCAGAAGAATGGAAATGGAACTTAGAACAGAAACACAGACAAAAGGGAAATTAAGTCAGGTGATCTCATCAAAGGAAAAGTTTGGTCATCTAAGACCTATACCCTCACTTGTTGAAGCAGCCAATCAATGGAGTAGATCTCAAAGTCTTGCAGTAGCAAGTTTGAACTGGTATTTCACTGAGAATTTCTACCACATCTTCTAATTTTTAGTTGAACCCTTCCAGGACTACTCTCACTCTTATGTATATAGCACTTTGAGGTTTATGAAGTCCTTTACACACCTTACTTCATTTGCTACTTGCAACAACCACTATATCTATCTGGCCATTTAGTTCACATGCATTTATTCTATTTTTTGTTATTGTCCAATCGTTTTTCAGTTGGATCTGACTCTACCACACCCTACTTGCAGTTTTCTTGCCAAGGATACTGGAATAGTTTGCCTTTTCTTTCTCCAACCCATTTTACAGATGAGGGAACTGAGGCAAACAAGGATAAGTGACTTGCCCAGGGTTACACCATTAGCAAGTGTCTGAGGCCAGATTTGAACACAGGAAAATCACTCTTTCTGGCTCAAGACCCTATGCCCTATCCACTGTTCCACCTGGCTGCCTCCATTTTTAATAACCTCTAATTATTGGAAGCTTTTCCCTTTCTATAAATATTGGGTTTCAGAAGAAATGATTCCAAGATAAAGTCTGCCTCTCTGAAACTTGTATGCATTGCCGCCAGTTCTTCTCTTGAAGACCCAAGAGATCGAATCTAAACCCTCTATCAAATGAATTCTGGATTTTTAAATCATGATTGTTGATTGAATCACATGAAGTTCTAACAACTGACATATCCTCAACTACATATAATTAGCCTCCAATCCTCCATAAGCATTTTACTTAGTCTGAGGCATTATCATGTTGTCAGAATGGCTTTGGGTTTTCAAAGGCTTTGTCAACAGAGGCTGACTTGGTAGGTTCACGCATGGGATCTAAGGTAGACTGCATGGGTAATCAATTTGTCAGCCAGTGTTACTCTCAAAAATAGCCTGCTGGAGCTACGAGGAACAATTTGGTGTCCTGATAGCAATCAACACAAAATCCGGACACAAATCACAGTTGTAAATACTGACATGAAAATAAATCAATAATCAATGAAGACAATTTTAGTTGAGTACAAAAAGTCACCCAATAATTATTCTATCAACAAGAATTTATTAAGTACTTAATATGGGTCAGGGACTATGCCAAATGCTAGTGAAACAAAGAAGATGCAATAATAATCCTTTTCCTTTAGGAGTTTACATTTCAGTGGGGAAGATTCTATATATGATTCAGAAAATTATAGCAACTTTAGTGGCTCACAGATGGATGTTATCAATAATGCTTCAGTCTAGGAATTTCCTATTTTAACTAATTATTCTTGCTAAGTTATAAATGTGATGTTTCTAAAAGAATACATGTATTAAATTTTGGATTTCTTTAAATTCTTGTGCCCTGGAGCCAAATTCTAGGTGCCCCACCCTAGTAAGAGCACTTCTACTATAAACATGGAAAGGTGATCTGTCTGGGCACCCACATTAATGGAGCCAGAGTCATTGAAGCACAATGAAATTCTCTCACACTGGGCTAAAACTCATAGCCGTGGAAGCAGAAGAGAAAAAAGTGGAAAGTCCTGGACAAAAGGAGAAGATTTTTATGGGAGATATTTCTTCCCTTTTCTAAATCTGAATAGCAGTATAGAAGGAACCAGGAAACAAGAAGAGCATAATGAGAACTCCCTAAAAGCAGAGAGAATAGTCAAACCAGAGTCATAACTAAGGTGGGGTGATTGGAGCATTATCTACTATCTGGAAATTTAGAGGGTCCAATAAGGTAATGTACATCCTGCTATAGCACTGTACAAACAACTGAGCACCTAGCTAGCCATTCAAAATAATATCCATCTGTTAGCCACTATAGTAACTAATTCCCCCTCCAGCTCAGTTGAATTTGTCTCAATTACTTGTATTATTTTCACATCATGAATTACAAAATTGGTTTGAGAGCTCTGGGGGCGTGCTTCTTGCCCTGGGGTGCCAAAATTGCTAGTTACAGCTCTGAGTAAAACTTTGGTACAAAGCACCTGACAGATCAACTCATGGAGCTTAATTCTCCAGACACACGGCTTGAGGTACATTTCTCTCCCTATAATATAAGAAGCTTATGACATAAGTGCTATTTTAGGGCTACAACACCAAATTGGCAAAAATCTCTACACTAAAAGCAGAATGGTGACAAGAATTGGTTGATTTATGTATCTGACACCTCACAGACCAGGAGAATACAATATGAGTCATTCAAATCAGTTGAATTGTCAAAAGGAAATTGCAATATATACATACATGTAATTATGTATAAATACAATATTCAAATAACATGGATACACTTGATACAAATATATCCACATATCCGATAGGCACACACACATACATATATATTTGAACTATGTCTGATATTCCTTATCTTCAGACAATATTGATAACAAACGTTCAGGAGCTACCAGTCTCCCTCCCTCCTCTCCATCTCTGTCAAATGTCTCAAAAAGAAATCACCAGTAAAAAAATATACTAAAATTGGCCTCGATTCAATGATCAATATGGCTCCAGTAAAAAGTCAGGAAACTTACCTCTCTTCTTGCTGTAGGGATGTAAACTCTGACTGCAACTTGTCACAGGGGCTATCTGATGTACTCACTTTTTGCTTGGGTTTTGCTCACAGTTTTCTTTAGTAGAAGAAGAGATTGATATTGGATAATGATTCCGATGTCTAAAAATGTTATTAATTGGGAAAAATAATATAGAGTACTACAGTATGTCCAATTGGGAGTCAGTATGCTTCTTATTACTTATGTGACCTTTGGGCAAGTCACTAAATCTCTATTAGCCTCAGTTTGTCCTTTATAAAGTGAAAGATGGGACTGGAGGGTTTACAATGTCCCTTTCAGCTCCAAATCTATAATCGAATTCTCACTACCTTGACTTCCTCCTCAGACTTTGACTCTTCAATCTCTTACAATCTTTTATCTGTCCTCAAAAGTATTTACAGCTTTCTCAGTGATCTTGACTGCACCACTCCCATCTCCAAAACCAGCTTGATCTTTTCAGATCTCATCCTCCTGGACCTCTTTGCTTCATTGAACTTTATTAACCCCCTCTTCTTTTCTAAATATCTTTCCCCTTTAGATTCTGTGTTACCATCAATTCCCATTCCTCCTGCCAACACAATAGACATTAACTGTCTCCTGTGTTGCCATTTATCATTCTCTTTTCATTTTTTTCAAACCCTGGGGACAGGGGGGCAGGCAGTTGGCTTAGTGGATAGAATTCCAGGCCTAGGGACAAGGAGGTCCTGGGTTCAAATCTGGATTCAGACACTTTCTAGTTGTGTAATTCTGGGCAAGTCATTGCCTAGCTCTTACTGCTTGTCTGCTTTGGAATCATACAGAGTACACAGAAAGTGAGGATTTAAAAAAAATCAATGCTAACATTTGTAAAATCCAATGGAATTGCTTGTTGGCTCTGGGGTGGGGGGAGGGAAGAGGGTCAGTAAAGAAAAGGAATCATATAAATCTGGAATAGGTATTTAAAAATAAATTTAAAACATGAAATAATTAATTTTTAAAAATTTTAAAATTTTAAAATTTAAAATTTAAAAATTTTAAATTTTAAAATTTTAAAAATTTAAAGAAAAAGTGCTATGTATTGGCCTGGTGCTTAATCCACTACACCATCCACCTGCCTCCAGAGTTTTTAAAAGTGTAGAGAAAACATAGAAACAAGGCCAGAACATAGAGGGCAAATACAAAAGGCCATCAGAAAGGAAAAGCCCAGAAGTAGTTTATTTGGTAAAAATACATTTCTCTCCCTATAATATAAAATCATTGGTAGAACCCTTAAATTTCCCACCAGTACCCCATACCAAAGTTAAAGTAGAACTCAGGCATTCTTAGCATATGGTCCATAAACTTGCAGGTTTTTTAAAAAAAATATTTTGAGAACTATTTCAATACAATTGGCTTCCTTTATAATTCTATGAATTGTGTTTTCTGCATTCGAAAATATCGTTCTGAGATGAAGCTCACAAACTTCACCAGAATGCCAAAGGGATCCATGAAAGGCACCCAAAAAGTTACTAGATGCTTCTCGATTTCCCGTCTCCATATCTCTGAGCCCCGGGCTGTCAGGACAAAGACAACTCCTTTTCTTTTTCTTGATGCTTGAGTCCAGATAGAAAGCTGGGATATGTACTGGAAAGAAGTGAGGTTCAGGTAACACTACGGTTCTTTCAGAGCATGTTAGCAGAGTGCCCTATATTTTATACTTCATCTGCTATTTTGAGAGTTATCTGGCTTCAGATCTTCATTTATGGTGGTGATGTTAGGGGACTGATGTTGCCTGCAGCTGAGTTCATGTTGAGCAGGCATTTCTACGAGTTGCCGTTTGAAACGTGACAGCATATGTAAATGTGTTGGTGACACTAAAAATACATGTATAAATGATGCATGACATCCACGGAGTATGCACAACTTTGTTTTTATATAGTACCTCCGTGTAGACATTAGGATTCTATTTATGCATATGCCAAGAAAGGGAGGGAGAGTGTCTACATATGTCTTGTAAATATGGCTCCGGGCTCAGACCCAATGCAGATGCCACAGTGCCATAGCAAATGGGGGATGGGGCATTCTGAACTGGGAGAGGGGCTGCCTGAGACATCGAATCAGAGATGGAGGGACCCTTAAAGGTCATCTAGTTCAGAACCCTCATTCTAAGCGAGAGAAAAAAGACCCAGAGTTTCAGAATGACTTGACCAAGGTCATGTAGGAGTCCAGTTAGGATTCCGGTTTGGGTCTCCAGACTCCATACCTTTCCCATGGCACATGCTGTCAAATTTCTGCGAGTTCAAAATCAGAACAATCCCCAACTTTAAATGAGCATCAATTTTCTTCAAAGTATGATGATCCTAAGACACTCCACTAGCCAGAAATGATTCATCAAAAAAAAAAAGAGGTAAATAGATGTTCGGCATAATTTTAAGGTTAAATGCTTAATGAAGTCTTAAGTATTTGGAAACTGGAGATTTATGTATGGCATCTGCATTTCCAATCATGGATTTAAGACTGGAAGGGAACTTAGAAGCCAGTGAGTCCCAATAAGCTGCATTTTACAAATGAGGAAACAGAGGCATGGAGTAGAAATTAGGTGACTTGCTATTATTATTATTATACGTGGTGGGATTTGAACCCACATCTTATTGACTCTAAATCCCACATCCTATCCTCCATGTCCTACTCCTCAAATACCTCCATACTTAAAAAATGTATGATGTGTCCTCTAATTGCTATAATTTGAAAATATCTCCATGATTGGATAATGAGTTTCCCAAGTTGCTATGGCCAAAATAGATCATCACCTGATGGTCAGTCCATTGGAGAGTCAGTGTTGATGTCAAGTGATGATCTTTTCCATAATTAACTTAAGTATCTAGTTAGCCTTTTGGGTTCTCCAAAGCTTGGCCAGAAGAACATAAAGTCTAACAGATTCTTCTAGACTACAGAGTCTGCTGTCTGAGGACTTGCATCGCTAAGAAAAGAGGGGCTCTGTTGGCAGGTAGGCCACTAGGTGATAAAGTACTTAATGAGGGCTATCTCTGCTTGATATAAAGGAATTAGTCATATGCATCTTTTTCTTCCTCTTCCTTGTCAATATACAGGGGAGCATGTCACAAAGATTTCATTTTTCAAAAGGAGAATCCAAAATAACACTGACTCTCTAGTAATATTTCCCTTTCAAATGAAACAGGTTTGAATTCTTCAGTTGGGAAATGGTATTTCTGACTACAGTATGTTCATAAATTCGGTATTGAAAGGACCAATGTTTATTTTATACAAAACTCAGAGCTCAGCAAACCTTGAAACAAATCTGTATTTTCGCCCCTTGTTCAGAACTTGTTTCTCAGCTGTTGATTTTTGTTTTGTTTGTGGGAGTCTGCACCTATGATTTAATCCCTATCCAAGATTCTTGATTTAGAAATCTGCTCCACCATATAAGCTACAAATCTGTAACTAACAGGTTTTGAGAGGTTAAGTGCTGTCCCAGGGTCACGCAGCTAGTCAATGGCAGAGATGGGATTCTTCTTGACTCTAAATTGGTCCTCTATCCATCAGGCCATATGGATTTTCATCCCACTTTATTCTATTTTTCCTTGCATAATCCCATAAGTCAACTTGGCTATTTAAATATTACTCTTTTAGAGATCAAAGAAATAAAATTTTCTGTAAAATTTCTCTCTCCCTCCTTAAATTTACTTCATTTCTATTTTGCATATAATTCTACACACACACACACACACACACACACATATATATATAGATATATACATACATATATATACATATATATATAAATATATAATCTTCACCAATAGAATGTGAGGTGTTTAAGGTCACTGGGCTGTTTCACGTGTATCTTTATATTCCTACCACCTAGTAAGGATACCTAGTCTATATGTGGCTAAAAGGTGCTGGTTGATGAATTGATTAGCCGGCACACAAAAAGATATAAGAGATAGTAAAAGGAATAGGAACCCACCAATGTGGCTTGGTAAATGAACAAAGCACCCCCAAGTACTTGTATAAAAACTTGAGTTCAAATCTTGCTCTGTACCCATCAGTAAGTCATTCAAGCTCTCATTATCTCAATTTACTCATCTGTAAAAGGGATGATCAGAGCATCCATGTCATCCAGTTGCTGTGAGGATGAAGGGAGATCTTTTAAGTAAAGGGCTTTGAGAATCTTGAGGCTGTTTGCACAAGAGAGTCATTGTTATCTTCATTTCTCCTCTCTGCTGGCTTTGTTTAAAGTATGTAACTATGCCACGTTTACAGTAGTAAAATGAATTAACTACGCAATTATCAGGGTCTATTATAAAAGAATTAACATACGTAACTAATTGGCATTGTTTCCAATTATGTCCTGCCCGTACTGTATGCTTAAGCATTAATGCTGAAGGAGGCTGATTCTCCATCTTCACTTGAGGAGGCTTACCCTTCAGAAGTTTAATTTAACGGAGCTAGTCCGGGCAAGGAAACAGAACTAAGTCAAATGAAAGGGGCCACAAAATGGTGATGTTAATCTCCTCTGTGCTTTTTTTGTGTTCATCCTTTTGCTCTCTCCTACCCATTCCCTGTTTCAAACCTTAGTCACGCTTCTACATAAAAGGGAGATAGGAACTGAAATAAAGGCCCACGTCTTGAAAAGCATATGCTGAGCTGAGAGAGCTCAGTTCTGTTTGGGTCGTCCTGTTCCTCAGATGAAGGATGCCATCTTTCCTCTAAAAACCATCCTCCGTGCCCCTGCCCCAATGGGAGTGCCATCCTGGAAGGCGGCAGGCAATTAATTCTTCCTTTCTTCCTTTCACTTCAGAGAAAATGGGAAACAAGGAGCTAAGTGTCAGCTGTAACGAGTACGTTAGAAAGAGTGCTGTGTTTGATTCATTCAAGGGGCATGTGGTGGATTGGAAAGAGAGCTGGGTCTGGCACAAGGAACACCACTTCCTAAATTGTGTGACCCTGCGCAAGTGGTTTAAGCCTTCATTTCCTCATCAATAAAGTGGGGATAATACATGGTCCTTGTGAGAAGAGATGGTTTCATTGTTTGTATTTGTATCCTCAGAGTCCAAAACAGTGCCTCTCACCTAGTAGATATTTAATAAATAATAATAGCTAACACTTAGATAGTAGAGCTTTAAGAATTACAAGTCTCCCTGTAACTGTATCTCATTTTAGCTTCAAAATTACATTTTTGACATAAATGCTATTATCATTCCCACTTTATAGACAAGAAAACTGAGGCAGACAGAGGTAACATTACTTTCTCAGAGTCAGAGTAAATGCTCAAGGTGTCAGCTATCCCCACTTGGTTGAAAATATCTACTTTATTGGGCTTATGGGAAAAGATTAACTCCAGCATCCATCCCACCATATTTAGGTAGATTTAAAAGACCTGATATACATTAAGGGCTTGGAAAACTATAAGCACTCTGTAAGTGCCAGGCATTTTTTGTCTCCAGGAAATTCAATATACTTAATCTCATGTTTCTAAAAATTAAACAAAAATCAACAACCATACAACAGGAGTAACTCATGAGAAATAAAATATAACCCTTAAAATAAGTCATTTTCAATTTCTTTTTTTAAAACCCTTAGCAATACTATATTTTTTCTATCTTCTCCAGTATGGTTCATAGTTTCTTATAAAAGAAAAAAACCTGTATCTCCTGTTATAGGATCAGTATTATGTATTGGTTCTAAGGCAGAAGAGTGGTAAGGGCTAGGCAATGGGGGGTCAAATGACTTGCCCAGGGTCACACAGCCAGGAAGTATCTGAGATAGGATTTGAATCCAGACTCTCAATATCCACTGAGCCACCCAGCTGCCCCCTCATTTTTAATTTCTAGCTATTTTGGCTATATTTTTAAAATAGAAAACAAGCCCTGTCTTTAATAGAATAGTAAGTGTAGAGTCACTTTCTTTTCTTCCCCCTTCCCTATAGACTCTAAACACCCCTTCAGAACTGATTTCATAGATTGTGCTCAAATGAATTAAGTGGCTCTTGGGGTCTGGTGGTTGGGGTTATAGACACCTCATTTGCTGTTCTGCACATCTTTTAGTTTAGTGAAAACATTCTTTTTCAATAGATCAATTGTTTTCTCCCCACCCCACCCCCTATTATATTTAATATATTTCCTTTAAGCCATTAAAAGTCTGAGCATTTTCCATATTGAATTGAATGGACACGTGACGTTACTTTGAAGGCTTACCCCTGTTTCCTTCCTAATGTCATACTGACCTGGCCTTCCACATGTCTACATATCTTGAAAAGACACTCCCATCCACCATACAACTTGCCAGTTCTATAGCTGAAGTGCTTAATTCAGAAATTCCAGCAGAGGGCAGGCAAGCAAGAATAATCCCCTTTTTTTCCCAGAGTCAGATCTGGTGATATTGTTTCCTGATCTTTTTTCTCCCATTCCAATTAACATCCCTGTGTGTATGTTTTCTTTCTTTCTTTTTTTGTGAGTGGGGGAAGGGGGACGAATGTATTCTTGGCAAGCCAACTCCTTTCTCACTTAACCTCTCTCTTAGTCTGAACAAGAACCACTCTATGTACAAGATAAGAGACAAGCTATTTTCAAAACATTCTCAACTTTAAAACCAAAGCCATAAAGTCTGCGAAGACAACTGACATTTGCATTGCTGACTCCTTTGGCTTCTTCTACCCGTTATGTCATCTGAGGAGAAGTCCAAAGAAAGTTGACTTTGATGTAGGTAATCATAAACTCTAGGAAAATGTGATTTCTTTCAGAGGGACTATTAAAATACTCATTAAAAACATTTTAGTAAAAGAATTTGTGGTATAAGCAATGGCGCTCCAAAACTGTCTTAGTTGACCCAAGTTCATTGGGGTTGGTGATCTCATGTAAGGGGATGTTCCCTCCAGTGGTGCAAATTGCAATGCTGTCCCTTCCCACCCCGTGTCTGTACATCCTGTTCTCTTACACATGTTTGGCACAGAAGGTCAAGCTATGTCTTGGGTGGGAGTGGGAGGGGGGGCAAATCTTCTTTTGACATTGTCTGTTCATTGGCTATCGCTCACTCCCTTTGCGGGCTGATCCATCTTATTTTTCCATCCTACATTTCTTTGCTCTGTTTTTTTTTTTCTTTTCAATTTCTTATTTCTATTGTTGTATATTTCTCTCACCCACTAACTACATCCCTCTCCAGATTTTCTGAAATCTGACAAACCAGTCAGGCTTCTTATTTACAATGAAATTATAAGATTTATAGATTTAAAGCTGAAAGAAACATTAAAAGTGAAAAAGTCCATCACTTTCCTTTTCCCATTGAGGAAACTGAGGCTGAGGGAAGTTAAATGATTTTCCTGGGGTCACACAACCCTAGAGAGAGTTTTTGACCTCATTAGCAGAGGCAATATGGGATAGTAGACTTTGAATCAAGAAGGACTGAGTTCAAGTCCCACTACTGAAACACTTTCCCCATGTGACTCTGGTCAAGTTGCCTAAAGACTTTTTTCAGTTTGAGATATCTAAATTCTAGATTTGGTTTCACTCTTCTCTGCCTGAAAGCATCATGTTGATGTTATAAGGGAAATGAGGGGCAACATAATGAGAAGCAACTGAATAACAACAACAATATTTTTTCTCTTCGCCAGCATAGTTCATAGTTTCTTATAAAAGAAAAAAAAACCCTATCTCCTGTTATAGAATCAGCATTATGTATTGGTTCAGAGGTGGAAGATTAGTAAGGGCTAGGCAATGGAGGTTAAAAAACTTATCCAGGGTCACATAGGTAGGAATTGTCTGAGGACAGATTTGAACCCAGGACTTCTCTGGGCCATTGTTTCAATGTTATAGTCTAAGGAAAGCTCAGGTCAAATCCCTGAGTTCAAAAACAAAAGAAAAGCCTGTGTAGATTAAAATAAATTTTCAAAATACTCCAGGTATTACATTTTATAAGATTCATTAAATATCTCTTGATAGTAAGGGAAAGAAAAAAATCTTCAAAAAAGAAGGTTTTCCCACACCATGCACATGGGAGAAGAGGAAGAGAGAAGGAGGAGTTACAAAAATTATATACACAGGTAAAAAATGCAAATGTGAATGAAGGGAAAAGGATTCTTCGGACAAGAAAAGAATTCTGGGAGATGGAGTCCGAAGATTCAAGATTTTCTAATTACACAAGCCTCAAAACAAAGATCTTGGAATTGTTGTTCCAGGAACAATCCTAGGACTTAAGTGAGGTCACAGAACTGGTTAAGCTCCCAGGCTGAATTTGAAGTCAGGTCTTCCTGACTCCAGGTGAAGTACATTATCTACTGTCCCACCTAGCTGACTCAACAAAACTCTATCCTCTCTAAAGCACTTGATTTTTGGAAGATTATTGTGTCTGACTTAAAAGAGCTGCCCACTTCTTTCCTTGGATATCTCTGACGCTATCATACTTTATCATTACAGTCAAAACTGCCTTGTGCTTAGAGATACTATTTTAAGGATAAAACTCCTCAGAATAGGTATAGCACAAGTACAAATATATCCCATCTTGTTGCCAAATTTCTTCTTCTCCCCAAAGCTGTCTAGGATAGTAAAACAAGAGATAATTAAAATATTGGGCAATGTTTCAAAGCTGATGGTAAGGTAAATAAATAAAGGTACTGTAGATTTGTGATTTCATCAATGAGATCTCCCAGTGCAGAAAAACACCGATTACACTGGATATAAGTAAGTTCAGGTGACACTGAGTGGAATTAAGGGTCATGTTCGTAGCCAAGGTGGGTCAAAAGCAAGAAGTGGACTCAGGGCATTCTGATGGATAGAGATTCCTCTCTATTCATGATAACCTGCTAATTCTCAAAATAGAACACCTCCCTCAACTAGAATGGAAGCTTTCTGAGGGCAGGAACAGCTTCATTTTGGTTTTTGGATTCCTGGCACCTGGCACAGGTCTTGGCATACAATAAATATTTAAATAGGGATTATTCATGAAAGGGATACAAATACATAGACTCTTAAAGCTGAATTGCCACATTGGGGGCTGTTTCTTTTAGGACAAAGTATAATTATTCAACTCAGTTTTTAAAATGGATAGAAATCTTGTATTTGGTCCAATCATTTACTTTTTTTAAAACCCTTACCTTCTATCTTGGAGTCAATACTGTGTATTGGCTCCAAGGCAGAAGAGTGGTAAGGGCTAGGCCATGGGGGTCAAATCACTTGCCCAGGGTCACACAGCTGGGAAGTGTCTGAGGCCAGATTTGAACCTAGGACCTCCCATCAATCATTTACTTTTTAAAGGAAATAAACCAAAGATTTTGCTTCTGTCTGAGATGGCCATTTCCCAACTCTAGTTCCCATACACTAACTACAAACTGTCTGTTTTCTGACATTTTAAGCTCATCTGGGTTATTTTTCCCTTAGAGAAGGGAATCCCTTAGAGATTCTTCTTTCCTTTTGTTTTATACTTTTATAAGATTAAAATGGGACAATGTGGGGGAAACTAGGTAGCTCATTGGACTGAGAATCAGTCCTAGAGATGGGATGTCCTAGGTTAAAATCTAGCCTCAGACACTTCCCAGCTGTGTGACCCTGGGCAAGTCACTTACCTCCCATTGCCTAGCCCTTAGCACTCTTCTGCCTTGGAACCAATACACAGTATTGATTCCAAACAGAAGGTAAGGGATTAAAAAAATAAAATAAAATGGGACAATGTTCATTCCCATTCAAAAATACAATCATATGCTTCTATCAATTGTCTACTAGATTGGGATGATAAGAGGAATGGAACCTATAAATTAATAGGTATAGATAATAAATTGATGTCTCCATCTCTACCATGTGGTTTGTTGCCTCCCCTGCAACTTATACTCTCAGAGATTTCCTAGGAATAATAGGTTAGAGATCTGTCCCATGATGATACAATAAATATATGTCAAAGGTGGCACTTGAACCCAGGTCTCCCGGACTCAAAAACTAGCTTTTTATCCATTGGCTCACATCTCTAATTGATACTGAGTTAAATATATCTCAACTGAAACTAAATATTGTATAAAGTAAAATTGATGTTTTCGCCTTTATCTCAAAAAATAAGTTCTTCCTTTAGGCCCAGAAATAATGAGTATAAGCTAATTAATAATAATGTACTTTTGGAAGATGATTCATCAGATTTGGAAAGTTTATTCAAAGTGAAGGAAAAGGAAGTCTCTAAAGGAGTTTCTTTGGTAGCTTTCAGGTCACTGAGATGGTTACTAGTTTAGACAAAATATCTTTTATAAAGTAACTTGTTTTCAAAGATGAACAAATAGTAAATGGATGGAACAGAAGATTTTTATAATTTAAATAAGCCTTGGCCACAAAAAGAAAGATCGAGGTTATTGGCATTTGACCATGAAAAGAGAATACTATTCAGAGACCATTGCCAATGAATGTTTAGCCAGTTCTTTTAAAGAGAACAAGCAAGGTTGCAGTTTTGTCATTTTTAAGAGGGTAAAAGAAAATTCTTGGATAAACCATAAATGCATAGACTATGACTCAACAATTCATTTATGGAAAAGTATTTTGTGTTTTTAGAATATAAAATAATAATTTATTGTATTCTCCTGAGGTATCATGAAACAAACTCCCAAATTAAGAGAAATAAATATTATTTAAGGCAAACTGAAAATAATCCTTCTTCATATTTTCCCTAATTCACTGAGAGTATCAGCATCCCTTTAGCCAACCAGCCACGTTTGCAACTTGAGTTACCCTCCCCATCATCCCACAGGTCTAACCATCCAATCATTTGCTAAGTCTTATAGATTCTGTATTCCCCACTTCTTTTACCTGCTTCTCTTCCTACCAATTGATACCACCCCCATCCTACCTCAGGGCCTCATTCACCTCTTGCCCAGACTACTTTCCTCTAGTCTCTCTTTTCAATACATTCCAAATTTATGTGACTAAATCACTGAAGATCTGATCTTCTTACTCTCTAACACTCAAGAACCGACGGTTCATTATCACCTAGAGGATAAAATGCAGGAAATGTCTCTATTCTTTAAAGTCCTTCCCATTCTGGTTCCAATATATCTCTCCAGATATTTCATCTTATTCCCCTTCATATACTCTACATTTCAGTAAAACTTTCCTAATTTCCCTATCAAAAAAATAAATGAAAAATTAGGAATTTAATTATATTAGAACCTTGTTAACATTGTAACAGCAGGTGGGCTTATGGCAGTATCCCTTGCCTGGTTGGAGGTTGATTGATGCCAACAGGTGGGTGAGTGCTTAATTTACATTATCTAGTTTTTAATTATGTATTCCTCTATGATACATATATAGTACATATACGTTATGACTATTGTCAAATTCTCCTATATAAGTAGCTACGATAGAAGTGTATTTATTGGGAACACATTCATTATAATATGGCAAAATCCCTGATCCCAAAGTAAACCATTTCTTTAAATGATTTATTCATGTGATTATTAAATAATTGCTTCTTATCCTTTTAACAAATTCATGACATTTTGATAAAGTTGAATTTTTTGAAATGGATATTGGGCTCATTTCACTACCTCAAAAAGTAAAAAAAAATAACTTTCTCATTTCAACTTTTATGAAGAATCTTTAAAAATTAAGCATCGTGATCCAATGACTGTAAATGTGAATGATTAATGATATGTACAGTCTTGAAGACTAGAAATTTCTTGCTTTAATGGAGATGTTTTTACCTTACGATGGTTCATTTTGAAAGACTATGAAGGTATTTTGGTGATGGGACTAATCTTTACAATGTCACGTCCTTACTATCCTTTTCCAATATGTAGTTAAGTTTCATCATCTCTGAATTAGGAATAACATTTTCCTCCATACTTCATAGAGTTGTTGATAGAAAAGCAGTTTGCAAGCCTACACGGGCTCTGTAAATTTGAGTTACAATTAATTAAAAGGGAAGAAGATACAGGAGGTTAAGCTAAGCCCAGTATAGTTGGATCTGAAATTTGGGTGATTTACTGAATATATAATGAAATTTCAAATGGGGAAAGCCCAAGGCAGTGGAAAGGCTTAGAGTCACAGGCCCTACATGGAATCCTGATTGTGTCACATTTAGTGAGTCACTTAATTTCTGAATATTTTAATCACCATCTATAAAATAAGGAGGTATACTTTAGTTTAAATAAAAGGAAAGAAAGAATGATTGAAAGAAAGAGGAAGGGAAGGAGGAAAGAAGGAAGATAAATTAAAACTTTAATTTCACAGTATTTGGAATAAGGCAGAAAAGCAGGAGCGATAGGGCAGAGGAGATAGAACCTAGGAAAACAAACTAACATCAAATATACAGTAAGGACCATTCATAACAACCACATATTGACTAAAAAGAGGCAAACGACGAAATACATTTGAATGATCTAAATGGAATAAAAATACCCCAAAGAATTATTACTTTAAAATGAGAATGGATTAAATAATATCATTAAAATATGGTGAGATTCTATAAGAAAAAAAGATCTAGAAATCCACCATATACCAAAAATGCAACTAAAACTATCCATAATGAGTTCTATAACTCTAAACAATATTTTTTCTTAATTTTTATTTAATTAATTTATTCAGAATAGTTTTCCATGGTTACATGTCATGTTCTTTCTCTCTACTCCTCCCACCCCACTCCTGTAGCCAATGTGCAATTCCACTGAGTTTTTCATGTCTATAACTCTAAATAATATTGATTAAAATTTTAAATTAAATTAAAAAGACTACAGTAATTTATTCAATATTTTCCACTGTGAAAAAAGATAAATTTAAAACAGTAATGTAGTGATCATTGAGCAATAGGAAAATAAATAACAATATTAAAAACATTTTTAAATAATATATACAAATAGCATGTTTAAGTCAATGGATACAGAATAAAGTCCTTCATTATGTAGAACACATAGTTGTTTTTAAGACAACAAAGCATAGTCAAAGAAGGAAAATTTTATTAGAATAAAAAATATAAACAAACCTCCAAACATTAACTTTATTTACAGTGGGAGAATATTAAAAGCTTTCCAGATATATACGAGCAAAATAAACGTGCCCCCTTTCCTCACTTTAGCAATAAATGAAGAGAAATGAATTAAAATAATATGCACAGAAGATATAAAGTTATACTTCTGTCTGATGAGATCAAAACCATGTTTTACTTAGAAAACCACAGAGAATTAATTAAAAAAATTATTTGCCTCACTAAAATAGCAGAATAAAAAATAAATATGCAATAATCAGTATTTCTCTTAGAAAAAATAAACTTAGAGGAAATATTACTAGTGAACCCATTCAAAAACTAGAAAATATCAAGAATCAGCCTGTTAAGGATTAATTTATATGAATATAATTATTAAAAAAAACTTTAGAGGACTAGAGAGAGTTCTGTTGTCCTGTTTCTGATTGCTAAGATAGAGGAGTAAGAAACATTCAGAGTTCTACAATCTTCCCTATACTATCACAAAAAATCCCCAAATATCTCAAAATGAACTATCTAGTAGCAGAGCCAACAAAAGACAGAGTGAAACAGTGTTTCAGCCCAGAACAGCATAGAGGGATGGCAAGAAGTATCCATCACTCTGGGACAGGAAGGGCATGACACAGTGGAAAGTAGAAGTTGAAAGACCACAGGCAGCAAGGGCAGCAGTCAGAGGATTTCAGCCTATCAAGGTCCAATCCCAGAGAGAGATGGCAGAACCCAGTGTGACTCAGAACAAAAGGTTTCTGAATAGAATAGCTACAAATATCCCCAGAGCAAGCTAACCAGACCTCCTCTGAAGAGTGCTCAATCTTGGACCCAACACAGCCAGGCAGACCCCAGGCCCTGGAATAGACTACATTATAGGCTCAGGACAGTACTCTCTCCAAAAAGGCAGAAAAAAACCCAACAACTTTACACTGGAAAACTCATTCAGCAATTAAGATGGCCAAAATGCAAGCTCAAAAGACAGCAACACAAAATGAAAACTTGTGAAAGCTCAAAGAAAATGTGAAAAGATGTCAGGCCCAAAATGAATTCCTGAAAGAGCTCCCAGAGAGAATTTTTAAAAAATCACAACAGGAAATTGAAAAGAAATCCTGGCAAATAATCAGATGAATATTCATTATACATTGTTAAACTACACCAATATAATATAAAAAAATGACTGCTGCCTAAATTCATCTTCAAATTTGGTATTACACTAACCATTCTATTAAAGATTTTTGTTGTAGAGGTAGATAAAATAAGAATAAAATCCATGTTGAATAATAAGAGGTATTTCAAAGGAAATAATGAAAATTAAAATGAGAAAAGAAAAAGAACTTGCAAGAAGAATAAAAATGGAAAGGTAGGAGTAAGAATGGATATATTAAAAACATTAATTAATCACTCAAAAATATTCTTTACTAGTAGGAAAAATGAAGAAATATTTGGAAGAAATGAGATTTAGATAAACAGCTCTCTCCAAATACCATACCAAACTAGTAACTGAAAAATTTTTGTTTGCGATATACTTGTGTGTTTGATTTTCAAGATTTATAGAGAACTAACATATTATATATATATATATGCATATATATATATATATATATATTCCCATAGATAGAAGCTTCAATACTTCAAAATGCCAATGATACACCTTAAAAGTGAGCAAGGGAGAGTGTCAAGTAATAGAGTTAATGAAAGTTCAGAGTGATACATTCTCCTAGACCAAGACAACTTGAGAAGAAAAAAAGGTCTCTAAATGATAGTGGAGTTTGACCAAAGTCCATGGGGATGAAACACCAGTGGTAGGATAGATGGTAGCAACATAAGAAACAGCAGCTTCAGGAACTCTCAAGCTAGAGACATGAATTGGACCTAGCAAGTAGTCAGAAAAAGATAATTTGAAACCCCCATGCTATTACCAGATATAGAACCAAATGATTTTTTTTTCAACTCTGTTGCCTATATCCACTTTGGATTATAGTTCAACAGTAGAGAGGTATATTTTCTTTTTCTTTTATGTTTTTCCACCCGTAGGTGGATTTCTTTCTTTTTATTAAAAAAATTAAGCTTATTTATTAATTTAGAATATTTTTCCACGGTTACATGATTCATGCTCTTTCCCTCCTCCCCCCCATAGCCAATGAGCAACCCTACTGGGTTTTACATGTGTCATTGATCAAGATGAATTTATATATTTGCAATAGAGTGAGCATTTAGAGTTTATATCCCCAATCACATCCCCATTGAACCATATGATCAAGAAGTTCTTTTTCTTCTGTGTTTCTGCTCCCACAGTTTTTCCTCTGGATGTGAAAGCATTCCTTCTCATAAGTCCCTCAGAATTGTCCTGGATCATTGCATTGCTGCTAGTAGAGAAGCCCATTACATTTGATTGTACCACAGTGTATCTGTCTCTGTGTACAATGTTTTCCTGGTTCTGCTTCTTTCACTCTGCATCACTTCCTGGAGGTCGTTCAAGTTCACATGGAATTCCTCCAGTCCATTGTTCCTTTTAGCACAATAGTATTCCACCACCAACATATACCACAATTCATTCAGCCATTCCCCAATTGAAGGGCATCCCCTCAATTTCCAATTTTTTTGCCACCACAAAAAGTGCAGCTACGAATATTCTTGTACAAGTCTTTTTCCTCATTATCTCTCTGGGGGTATAAACCCAGCAGTGGTATGGCTGGACCAAAGGTCAGGCAACTTTTAAAAACCCTTTGGGCATAGAGAAGTACATTTTCCATCAAGGGAGAGTAGAAAACGTGAGGGACAATATAACTTTTATTCACCAGGGATCAGAGACCCTCAGGAATAGAATCATTTCCAGCCAAGGGAACAGGGGCCCTGAGAAGTCCTGATTGCAATAACAAAGGACAAAGGGCTATTCCTGGGTAAGGACCAGACTGCAGACCAGGAGAGAGTGACCACACCTTTCACCAGATCATACTTCCTTGGAAGCATGAAAAACTTTCAAAAACCAGAACTAACTCTTAAACAAGAATACAAAAAAAAAAGGCTAGAGTTTGAGATTGTGTGACCCTACACACACACATATCCTAGCAGAAGAGCTCAAATTTGAGTTCAAAATAAAGAAACAGAGTGGAAAAGAGCAACCAAAAACAACATGCTTTTAAAAGTTATTGTGGTAGTAGGGAAGAGCATGACAGAAACAGAAATCACTGGAGTCAAAACTGCTATAAGCAAAGCCTCAGAGAAAAATGTGAACTGAAAATAAGCAAAGCAAGAATTCCTGAAAGAACTTTTAAAAATTATTTCCATAATCAAATGAGAATGAAGAGGGATAATTAAGTAAAGAGATAAAGGCAAGTTAAGGATATTATGAAAAGATAATTAGTAGTTTGGTAAAAAGAGGAACCAAAAATACTAAAGAAAAGAATTACTTAAATGCAGGATTGGCCAAATGGAAAGATGTAAAAAAGCTCACAAAAATAATTATGGGAAGTAAATAGGATAATTTTATTACATGAAATTAAAAAAGGCATTGCTCAAACAAAATCAATGTAGCCAAAATTAGAAATAAAATAAGAAATTGGGAAAAAAATTTATAGTCTAAGGAGCACAAATCAGCAAAGGTGTGGTCAGAAGTAAAACACTGAAAAGGTTAAATGGAGAGAGAGAGAGAGAGAGAGAGAGAGAAAGTAGGCCAAATGGGAGAAAATAGGATGGAGGGTAATATACCATAATCATAAGAATGAAAAAAATTTACAAATTTCTCTGGTAAAGGCATCATTTTCCAACTACTTAGGGAAATGAGTAAAAGGTAAGAGAATGTAAGTCATTCCTCAATTGACAGTTGGTCAATAGACAGGTTTCAAACAAAGTAATCCACTCTATCAATAGTCACATAAAAATTCTCTAAATCACCATTTTGAGAAATACAGATTAAAACAACTCTGAATTACTACCTGACAACAGTTAGATTGGCTAAAAGGCATAAAGGAAAAATGACAAATGCTGGAAGGGATATGGAAAATATGGGACACTAATGAACCTTTGTGGAGCTTAGTCCAGTCACTCTAAAGAATAGCTTAAAACTATGCCCAAATAACTATAAAACTTCATCTTCTTGACCTAGCAATACCACAATAAGTCTGTAACCCAAAGAATTCAAAGGAAAGGGAAAAGGACGTATTTCTAATTAAATATTTATAGCAGCTCTTTCTGTGGTGGCAAAAAAAATTGGAAACTGAGATGTTCATCAATTAGGGAATGACTGAACAAATTATAGCATATACTTGTGATGGAAGAATAGTGTGCTAAAAGAAATGATAAGCAGGATGCTTTCCAAAAATCCTTGGGTGAGTGACATAAACTGATGCAGAGTAAACTGATCAGAGTCAGGAGAACATTCACACATTAACAACAGTCTTATAAGATCAACTGTGAAAGACAATTCTCTCATCAAGAAAATGTCTCAAGACAATTCCATTAGAACTAATGGATGAAAAATGTTATCCACCTCCAGAGACAGAACTGATGAATTCCAAATGCAGATTAAAACATAATTTTAGAAAACTTATTTCATTTGTATTATATTATTTTTCTGTTTTTTTTTTAATTTTGCAACATAGCTAATAGGGAAATGCTTTGCATGACTTCACATTCATAATCAATATCAAATTGCTTACCTTATCAATGAAATGGTACAAGGGGGAGACATCATGTAGCTATAATTTTTAAATAGTTATTAAACTTTTATGTAAAATTTGAAACTATTTAAAAATAAGTGAAAATATTTCTAGAAGTGCTCTAAGATTTTTTGAAAACCCTGTGTAAGACCAAGAGGCATTCCTTAATGGATAAGATATCAAAGGATATCAACAAATGGTTCTGAAAATACTTTAAACTATCATCAACCATATGGAAGGTTGTTCCAGATTATTAATGAGAGATATGAAAAGAAAAAAACATATAGTTTCACCTGACAAACTGCAAATTAGTAAATATGAAAAATTACAGGAATAATCAATGTTGGAGAGACTGAATTATTCCAACCATTCTTGAAGATGATTTAGAATCACACTGAGAAAATGAATTCTTTGACCTCAAAACCCTATTGATGCATATATAAACCAAGTAGGTCGAAGACAGAAAGACTTTATATCTACCAAAAATTGTATAAGGGTGGAATTGAGAGCATTGTTATCCTACTTCAGTCTCGATACCTTAATTAGGTTAAAATGTGTTTCAATCAATGATCTCTTATAGGCCTTTGACTAAATATTAAATGATCTTTTCAATGTAGAATGACAGGTTTGGATAGGCTTAAGAAATCTGGAAACCCAATGGCTCTATAATAATAATAAAAAAATAATAATGAAGGTAATTACAATTATTATAATGATAAATAATAACTAGTGTTTGTATGAATCTTTAACATTATCAAGCAAATTGAAAATAGATGCCCTTCCACAAATTGAACTGTGATTTTTCAGTACATCCCTAAGAAGGAACTACCTGGGAAAGAAAGGAGAAAACTCAGCCACCATCTTGTTCTGTTTCTCATGTTTTGCTGGATGGAGATTTTCCAATTTTCAGAGGTTCCAGAGGATGTTGGAACTTCCATGTCCTTTCCAGTGTCCTAGACACATTTCTAGATCAGTTGCTGGTTGTATACACATCAGGAGCTAAGGAAAAATTAAACTTATGTGTCTACAATGAACCCCCAAAAGAATCTGTTATACCTAAGGGTCTTTTTTTAACACCCCCAAAGGACTTCTAGCAGCAAAAAGCTATGTATTCCATCTAACCCTGAGTTTTTCCCCCCAATGAGCTCTGTATGTACTTGTGGGAGAATGTTTCACAGATATTTGGAAAGATATTTTATTCCCAATTGTCCTTATTTTACCCCTTTTCTAAAAACTACTCAAGACTGGATGCTAAAGTTGATCCTCAACTGGTAATCTTGGAGATGAGACCAATGAAGTTTCTGGATGATGCCGTTAAAGAAATACTCCTAAACACAAGTAGCCCTAGAGCTCTGAGAGATAGAGAGATATCCAAGAACTAAGAACCTGATTCTAGAGTGGGAATAAGAGTTGAGATAAGGATTTTCCTTACTGTTGTACTGGGGGATATACTTAAAGGAGCTAAAGTAGAAAGAGTAATTCTTCTAAAGTGAGAAAGAATTAGAAATAAGATGAATATTCATTTTTGGGGAAGTGGGTAAATAAGATGGGATATGTGAATTTAAGAAAAGTTGTTGCATTGTAAGTAATGATGAATAAGAACAGAGAGAAGCATAGAAATCCCTATTTGAACTGATGCATACTGAAGTAAGTAGAAACAGGAGAGCAATATGCATAACTACTGAAACAATGTAAATGGAAGGAAAAAATGAAACATTATGAAATTATGACCAAATAATCTCCCCACAAAAATAATGATGTGGGAAAGCTTCATTCCTTCCCTTTTTTACAAAAGTAGAACACTATTGCTTTGCAAAATTGCATTTATAGTCAGACTTGGCTAAAGTATATTTTTGTAACAAATGACAGATTTCTGGGGAGGGGAGAGGAAAGAGACATGTAGAAATAAAGGGAATGTTAAAGAAAATCAATAATTTTTAAATAATGTAACTGAGGACCAGAGAGGTTAAATAACCTGGCCTAGGTCACACTACTATTAGGGTGCAGAACACAGAAACAGATTGATATTTTTATCTTCATGTCCTGTAAGTATTCTTTCAATGACATTCATACCAAGTAATTTACCTTTTCTGTATCTCTATTCACCTGAAATAATATATTTATATACATATGCATTCATGTATATATACATATACAGACACCATAGTTTTCTTAGTTCACTAGTGGAAAAATATATGAATAGTAAGTATTATTTTCGAACCACTAATTTTATGAACTTACCTGATCTTCCAGGAAAGGGAAGATAAACTTTCATTCTTACAACATGAATTTTACTATAACTAAGAATGTTATGTCCTACTTATAAAGATTTACCTATTCCTAAGAGCCCCTATTTAAAGGAATAATACCTTAATGAGGACTTAGTTTGCCTAAGCATTTTGAGTACAACTGAAAGACAATATATGCTACCAAACAAATGTGATTCGTATCAGAATTTGGATAGGAAAATTAGGAATGAAGAAGAATGTCTTAATTTGTTATTTTCTATAAATGGATCTCAGAAAGTAATGTACTAGATGAAGAACAATGAAGGATCTCATGGGCCATCTAGTCTAAGCCCCTTATGTTACAGATGGGGAAATCAAGACCCAGAAAAGTTCATTGACTCAGTTAGGATATCATATAGGTTGTAAACATGAGGAGAAGAATATAAACTCAGGTCCCTTGACTGTAGAATCAGATTTTTTTCCACTATAGTACCCTATTTCATACTTCAAAATATCACACAAAGGTTGGTTCAGTTCCACCAATACTCTGAGTGTGCATGTTCTCCAGCCTATTGCCTATTTCTAAGATAGTACTTTATCTAAAAGCAGTGTAATAAAATGATTAATGACATTTATATAGTGCTTCAAAATTCCCCAGAATGATTTAGGTACATCATCTCATTTGACTCTCTTAAAAATCAATCAATCAACCCACACTTAAGAAATATTTGCCATGTTCTAGGTCCTGCGATAAGCACTAGGAACATAAGAACACAACTTATTGTTATTCTTCTCATTTTACATGTAAGGAACACAGATTATAAGAGGTTAACTGAACTTGCCCAGGGTCACATAGCAGGCAAATGCCTGAAATGGGTAGTAAGCCAAAATTTTAATGGAACTGAATCCAGTGCCCTTTCACCATGCCACAAAATTCAGATTATAGCAAAATAAGAATCAATTTGGCAGAGACGTGCTCTCTAGATTTAGGTAACAGATAGAAATAGCTTGTCACACATTGACATTCAAATCTGTATTCCAGAGTCTCACCTACACTATATTGTGCTAATATAATATAAATCCGTTTTTCATACATGTAGATATATACATATATTTATACATATATGTATATGCATGTAAAATGTATGATATTGTTTTATGTGTATTATATATATGGAGATGGATATTTAATGTTGTTCAGTTGTTTCAATTATATCTGACTCTTCATGTACCATTTGGGATTTTCTTGGAGAGATACTTGAGTGGTTCATCTTTTCCTTCTCCAGTTCATTTAAAAAATGATGACTTGATGGAAAGAGTTAAGTGACTTGCCCAGGATCATACAGTTCTAAGGCCAGACTTGAACTCAAGGAAATGAGTCTCCCTGATTCCCAGTCCAGTGCTGTTTCTACTATACTTTGTCACTGCTGAACTTTGTTATCAATTGTGAGTCATGGAGACACTGGTACAGGATGGCATGGCCACATCAAAGAAGGGGCTGTGTTCCATGAACAAAGCAGAATTGGAGTAGCTCATGAGAAACATGAATTGTGCAGGCTTACAGACATCTCCATCCCAAATGTTTAGACAGTTGATTCATGCCCAACCTGTGGTAGAACCTTCCAAGTTTTTATTGCCCTGATCATCCCCAATCAGACACACTGTACATTGACCCCAACAAAGTGATGTCATTGTGTTTCTCTTTCATTATGAAGGACAACCTAGTCACCTACCAACCTAGTCACCCCATAATTTTAATAGAGGCAGTTTAATATACTAGAAGATTGCTGAGCCTAGAATCAGAAAGATCCAAATTCAAATCTGACCTGTAATATGTAGCATATAAGCCTCTGAACAAATGATTTAACTATGATAAGACTAAGGCAGCTCCCAAGGATGAAGAGTGATAAGTCATAGATTAAAAGTTACAATCTCTACTGGTGTAGGGAGTTGTCAACCAGGAAAAAAGGTTCTTCCTGGGAGTATTTGTGAAGGGATTGAGAGAGATGGGGAGATTTATGGAGAAGGGGATAGAGGAAGAGAGGGAAAGGCAAGAATAAGGGAAGAAAAGGACAGATGAAAAGAGGGAACGAGGGAAGGAAGAATAGCAGGAGAAAGGGAGTGATGAGGAAGGAGACGGAAGCCTTGCTGAAAAGTGAATAGAGGGTAAACATTGGAGGATCATTGGTTCATAGTTTAATAATAGAAGGGAATATAAAGGTCATTGATTCAAAATCATTCATTAACAGATGAGGAAACTGAGGTCCAAAAAGTATCTTGCCTAGAACTACATAGCTACTAGATGTCTAAGGCAGGAGTTTTACCCAAGAGTTAGGAAAACCTGAATGAAAATACATACATACATACACACACACACACACACACACACACACACACACACACACACATATATATAAACAACTTGCTTAAGCAAGTTGTTTCATCTCTTTGTGCCTCAGGCAACCCCCTAGGACTTATTTATTAAGTCAGAGAGAAGTAGATGACAGATGCTGAGGAATGACAGACCTTTTGTATATTTGTCCATATGTTTTTAGTCCTTGTATGCAATATATAAACATATGTATATATGTATATATTTTTCTAATTTACACAACTTAGTAAATGAATCAGTGAGATGTAAACAAGGGTGCTGAAAGTTCAAACAAAGATAATATTTAGGGGAAACCACCCCTTTTCCCATTTTTTCCACATCTAGGCAAACAGAGTGTCTGCGGTTGCAGCGGTACTGGATATTTCATGCACACAAAAGTCACAGCTGACTTTGCTCTGGGGAGTCCTTAGGCCCTCCACAATAATGGGTAACTGCCCTCTGGAACTTATCTTCCCATCACACAGACACACAACACTGTGACTAAAAAGGAGAGATAAGAAGAACACATCTCAGCATAAAACCCATTATTCTTCATGAAAATCAGTCTCATTCAACTGTTGCACAAATGCTATCTACATCCTTCCATGGGTCACAGAATCACAGGGCTGGACAGGACTGTAAAAACTATCTATGTCAGCCTCTAATGGAATTATATTCCCATCCAGCTTTTGCTTTAAGAGTTGCATTGAATGGGAAGCTCACTCACTCCTGAAGGGACCTCCACTTTTGGATAACTCTAATCACTAGAGAGATTTCCCATAAGATCGTAGACCCTGAGCTAGCAGGCACCTTGGAATTAATTTTTTAGAATTAGTTTTTCTATGCCAATCTTCTCATTTTACAGGAGAAACTGAGTCTTGGAGAGTTTAAGTGGCTTACTCAATATAGGAAGTAAACAGCATATCTGGGAAGTGAACACAGGCCCCATAATTCTAAAGCCCTTTCTCTATATATTGTACTCCTTGTCCTTACATCAAGACTAAATTTGCAATTTTGAGAATGTCTAGCCCTAGGGAGAAGGGGAATTTGGAAAGACACAAATTTAGACTTTATGCAAAACAGGGAGCACAGTGCATACGGATCTCCCCTAATAAATGGTGGGCTCCAAGAGGCTGGGGATACTGTCCTCTTCATCTAGTATCTCCTATGTAGCTTCTATCACAGTGCCTTCCAAATAATAGAAGTTCAATTAGTGAGTGTTATTTAATTCATGCCACAGTATATTTTTCCATCTAAATGTTATCTAGACACAACACAGTTGTCAGCAAAAATCAGGCAACCTTCCTATTTAGACACAAAATGGTGACAATTGAGCAGGTTTAGTCAAAATCTGTTTTCTAAATGTTAACTTTTTGCCTCAATATTTTGTCGGCTGGCATCCTTCCCTTTTTTGTTCCTTAACGAGAATTTGGTATTTTCATCCTTTTTTTTTTTAATTCTGTGGCAAAATAAACCTCTTCCATTTTCTCTCTCATGAATTGTGGATATGACATTGATTTATCTTATATTCATTTTTAAGTACATACAAAATGCCAATCTGGGCCAGACCAATGGTCCATCCTGTATAGGGTCAGCTCTCTGATCATAGTGCCAATGGACACTTGGAGGTTGGGACATGATTTCCCTACCTGTCCTGAAGTATTAGAAATGTAAACTCAGCATTGTTATCTTTCCCTCCAAAACCCATTATGGATTCAACATCCACAGAAATACATTATATACCTTCCATGAATTTACTTCTTTTTTTAGATAAGTAGAAATTTATCTATTTAAAGATAAATTAATGTTTATTTGAGGAAGATAAATTTACAAGTTTACTAGATGTTTTGCTAGCACGTTTTCTTATATTTCTTAAAGCTATACCTCACACTAGCTCAATGTCCAATACCTACTTTTAAAACTGAATATTTTGTAAACAAGACTGGATCCATCCATAGTCTTTTTCGTTTTGTAAACCCTTATAATTGTCTGAATATGGAGGAGGAAATTGGAGAGGGTATTTATTTTCAAGAAGCCACTTTAGATAAGATATCCCAGGTTCAAATCTGGCCTCAGACCCTTCTGAGCTTTGTGACTCTAGGCAAATCACAATTCCAATTGCCTAGCACATAACACTCTACTACCTTGGAAACAGTACTTAGTATTGATTCTATGACAGAAGGTAATATTTTTTTAATGAGGCCACATGATTATTTTATTTTTGCTTTATATTATCACCTTACATCACTCCTGAAGATACATCAGTTCTTAGAAAACTTTTTAATTCTAATAATAAACATAAATATGTATGTCCAAAATTGATAACATTTAAAAATCTCTAAGCACTTGACAAAAATTAATATCTATCATTTGATTTTCAAAACAACTCACCATAGAGGAACCATAGATATTATTATCTCCACTTTACAAATGGGGAAAATGAAGTCCCAGAAGATTAATAATTTGCTGAGATTATACAGTCAGTACATGCCAGAAGTTGGATCTGAGCCCAGGTCTTCTTGATTCCACAGCATTCTATCCACTAAATTAGATAGCCTCTCTTTTATGGAGATTTCCATTAACCAATATAATTAGAAGATTCTGTAAATGAAATGCTTAGCCTTTGACACAAATTTATCCTTCTTCTGAATTGTTATTCTAATACTTCTAAAGAGTTTATTTAAAGTATCAAAGATAATATTTAAGTTTATATCTAAAATCAAACATTAAGAAAAATAGTGAAACACCAAAATTCTCATGTAAGCCTTTCTGATTCTCATTAGAAACAACTTATAAAAGTATAGAAAAGCTAATTATTAAAGGTTGGCTGATAGCTTATATATATTATATTGGCCACAATGATTGACAAAACATACAAATAGATAGTGGCCCTCACCTCTGTGTATGGATCATTTCTACCTTTCCATTGGAATGGACAAGAGATAAGAAGTTGCGACATCATAAATTGATTCATCTGTCTTTAAACAATAATATAACTGTTGATAATTTAACTATTGATAGTTTTTAAAATTGTAAGTCTATATTCTGTTTTGAAATATATTAGAGAAGGCATGTACCAGATTACAATTGTGCCATTAGAAATGACAAACAAGAAAATCACAGAAAAACCTGGTAAGACTTATATGAAGTGATTCAAAGTGAAGTGAGCAGATCCAGAAAAACATTGTACTCATTGTACTCATTGTACAAAATACAATCGTCAATTGTGAATAACTTAACTATTTTCAACAATGCAAGCATCCAGGATAGTTCTGAGGGTCTCATGATAAAAAGGCAATCTACCACCAAAGAAGAAACCAATGTACTCTGAATGAATATTGAAACAAACAATTCTTTACTTTATTAATTTCTTGAGTTTTTTTGAATATATTATATGTGACTTCATTTGCAACATAACAAACATGGAAATATATATTGCATGATAGTATAAGTATAATCTTTTGCCAGCTATCTGGGGGAGGTGGAATGAGGAGGAAAAGGGGAGAGAACATGGTTCACAAAATGTCAGAAAATGATTATTAAAAGTTTCTCTGAATGTAATTTTGAAAATTTAATAAAAGAAAAAGAAAAAAGAAAACATAGAAATTCTTTTGGTAAACTGAATGCTAACACATCCATTTATTATCATTGTTAGTATTCTCTCTTTTTATAATATCTCTCATATTATCTTTCTTCTCATCTTGTTTTGATTGCATTCAGATTGCAATAGTCCTGAAAGGTGTTGTTATCCCATTATCATTTTTTATATTTAATATTCTTCAGACTTGAACAAGTAGATAAAACTGCTTTTATAGTTATTCTGAATAAAAATATTAGGATCTAAGATCATCTTCTGTAGTCACACTGAAAACATCCTGAGTATAACTCCAGTAGCAGACAACAGTGCAGCCACATGATTTTGATTTCCTTGGTTGGGTCTTTATATTCAAAATTATTTTTATTCCATTTAACTCCATGATGATGAGTGTTTGGGATAGCAACATGTATTAAAATCATTGTTCTTAAATTTTAAATGAACAAATGCAATAATGAATTCAATCATAATGCTCTGAGCTTGGTTCAGTTTATTGTTTTAATTTTGCTGGATATTTCTGGGTCTGCATTGCAAGAATGTGAATGTGTCATTTATCATCTGTTAACAAAAGATCACAAGCTTCTTCTGTACAATGTTAATCATTAGATTGTGTTTTGCTTGATATTTGGTAAGCATGGACTTTTAAGTACCGTATAGTGATATATTCCAAAGTTTCTACTATTTGAAGACATAAAACATAAAACAAAATGGCTTAACTGTACAGATTTGTTTGTTGAAATGAAAGGGCATCCATGGGGGATAGGTGGTGGTTTTTCAGTCCACTTTTGGATCTTAGGTGTTTTATTGGCTCCATCTGGAGGCAAAAAACATTAGTTTGCATTAGTTATGATTCTGTTTCAAGCTTCTGTAGGAGAAGCTTATGGGAAAAGGGACAAAAGAAAGAAAGGGTTGACCTGAATAAGAAGAAAGGAGAAATCATGCAATTGACTTGTAGGACTAAGAAAGGATTCTTAGGGAAACCAAAGTCTGGCTTCACATGGGGAAAAAAGAGAACTGAGATAGAAGAAGAGAGATTTGACCTTTTTTAGGATAATGGTATGTGCATGGTAGCGAAAGGAAAAGATAAGTATACCTGTACAATGAGACTTGCAAAATGAGACTTGAGACTTCCCAGTTATCTCACCTCATAGGGTTCATGTAGAGTTTTAAGCAATCAGCAATCATGGAACATGATAGTAGGTGCTTAAGAAAAGTCCGTTAAGCTGAATTAATAGTTGTTGTTTTCAGTCTCCTGAGATGAAAAAATAGAGTATATTGACAATATCCCCCAACCTATGTGAACATGTGGCTTAAAGGTGAAAGAAAGAATAGTGAAAGATATGATGAAAATTTTCATTCAGAGTCAATAAAAGAAATAAGTCAAAGATAGGTAGATTGGTTTTTTTTTCCATTTTCCCATTTTATTTAATTAAATGATTTAGAATAATGTTTCATGGTTATAAGACTCATGTTCCTTCCCTCCCGTTCCCCGATGCATCCTTTATCTGACATGCAATTCCACTGGGTTTAACATGTGAAAGATAGGTAGATTGTTGAAAATCTTCCCTTTTATGCATTAAAATACTTTGAAAAGAGGTTAGGAAGTTGTTATATGTCTGAGGTAAGCTTAAATGCAGACGTACACAGAGGAAATTGAGTAGCTTAAGCAATGACAAGTTACTAATATGGGAGTCATTTCTGAAAACAGGGGTATGTATGCTGTGACTATTGCCTGGTTAAAGCAAATCAAAAATCAAAACCAAATTAGAAGAAAAGACAAAGATGAGAAATATATATATATATATATGTATATATATATATATATATATGTAATTTGAGCAAGTCTAACAGCAGCCTGTAGTGATAGAAGAAGAAATAGTTGTGGGGGACTTCATACATCCAACATACTAATGTTCTCATGTTGTCTTTTTCTCTCCTTTCTGTATTGCCCAAAAACAGAAACCAAAACAATTTCATTTAATCAATGCTTATTTATTAAGTGTTTGCTATGTACCAGACATCGCACTAGGTACTGGGGACAGAAAGACAAAGGTTAAAATAGACCAGCCCTCTGGGTGCTTACTCTCTATATTTTTAACTCAACTTAATGGTTATTTCACTCTTTGAAATGTTGATCCATCAGAAAACACCAAGAGTACAAATAGAAATCAAGAACATTCTGATGGAGGAGATATCATGTGCAAACCATGACACACAAGATGAAGACCAAACAGATGGAAGACAACCTGAAATCATTGCTATAGATTTGGGGGGACCAAGGAAAGCTGCCTATGATAGCACTTGGCTTAGAAGTAGCACCTGGACTGACTTAAAGCAAGGAAAACATGAGTCAGAATTGGTAAATAGAGTATTCTAAACATGGGGACCAGCCAGTGCACAAGTAGGCATGGAAGAGTGAGTTAGCAATTATGTGAAGAAACAGCAAATAAATCATTATGGCTAGATTACATGCTGTATGGAAGGGGATAGGATATAAGAAATGTGGAAAATAGAAAGGGAATAAGTTGTGAAGAAAGTTAAATGCCAAATGACTTTATATTAGAGAGAAAAAAGGAGAACATAGAAAATTGCTATTCTGGGCCATTTTCTGAACAGTAGGAAATTGGTAATTAATGTTTTAATGGGAATATCAGGGTTAAATAACCATCCCATCATAAAGTTCATGATAACAAGGGAGAGAAAAATCAAGGTCACTTTGATGTTCATTCTAGATTTTGATATAATGTTTTTCAGAGAAATTCTGCCCAAGAGAGATGATAAGCTCTCATGATTCAAATGCTGAAGACAAAGAAATTATTGTGAAAAAATGGGAGTGGGTAAGAAGAAACCATGAATGTCAATTCTATGTAGTTTGTATTTTTGAGAGATGATGGTTTGGCTTTTTAATAATATCAAAATAAATGATATCTTGGATAAAGTACTACAGATCTGTCATAATAGATACCAGAGATGCTGAGGCCGATGGATCTCTTGAGCTCAGGAGTTCTGACTTAAAGTGTGCTAAGTTAATTGGATATCTAGACTTAGGGGACATTTATATGAGTGGTCCTGAAGAGGGGGCAACAAGGTTGGGCAAGCGGGGGTGAACCATCCCTGATCAGAAACTGAGCAGACTCTTAGGTAGATAAATAGATAGATATAAAGTGGGTGGATATGTATAAGCATACACACACACACACACACACACACACACACACACACACACACACACACGCGCACACATGAAATTTGGTAGATTTAGGACATATGTTAGTACTAAACCTGAGGAATATTCATTGCTAGTTCAATATCAACTTGTAAGAAGATTTGTGCTTAACTCAGTGTATTTGACATTTTAATTGTCATTTGGATGAAGGCATGCTTACCAGATTTAGGAGGTAGTACATAAGATCTGAATTCAAGTTTCATTTGGTTAATATACCAGCTATGTGATCACAGGAAAGTCATTTAATCTCTCTAAGGTCAAAACAGCATTTCAAGACTATTTTAGAGAAAGTGCTTCCCTGTATTGATAATACAGATTAAGAATTCTCTAAACCAATAAAGTCTCAGGTACTTTGCATATTCTATCCTCCCAAAAGAATATAAATATCTGAAGAGCAGGAACTGATTTCTCTTTTATCAACATATCCCCATCATCTTTGCAGAGTATAAGTATATTTAGTAATTTTTTTCTTATATTGTATTAGAATGTATCCTCATCCTGAAGAGCCCTGAAGTAAACCTGAGATTTCAGTAGATATTTTTCTTCTAGATCACATCTTTGCAGTCTCACATGAAGTACAGATGACATCATATCCTTCTGTGTCTTTTGAATGTTTTTAAAGATATTTGACATAATAACACAAACTCCAGTCCAAAGGACTCTATTCAAGCTAGATGACGGTTAAGCGTGTGTTATCTAGTGGAATGAAAGGAAAGCTTCCCAATGTCAATCCCCAAATCTTTACAAAATACAATTTAAAAAATATGAGACTAGTCATTTAGGGAAGTTTTCTGAAAAGATATAACTAAAGAACACACAGAGTAATAAAGGATAAATGGTCAGGCACTTTACTGATAGGAAAGCCGGCAACAATGAGATGAATTAAAGCAAATGCAGATTCTCAGAAATTTGCCTGATATACAATTACCACAATAGTACTTAAAAAAAAAAAACCCTTACCTTCCATCTTAGAATCAATACTAAGTATTCGTTTCAAAGCAGAAGAGTCGCTCTCTATCTACTGAGTCACCTAGCTGCCATCACAATAATACTTTTAACAACATTGATGGATATTTTAAAATAATTCAAACATACAATGTTGGACTAAATTCTCTACCCCAGAGCAAAGACTTAATATAACATTCCATGCTTAGAGAAAGCCAGAATGATGATATATTAATTAAATTATATTGTCTCGATTTAGTTTTAGACTATAATATTAATGAGAGTCCATCTAATGCCCCATGTATGAATCAGTTCAGGTACAACATTTCTCTTATGCTAAGATCTACAATCAATACCAAACTGAACTATGATAAGCACATGTCTTTGGGTAATGGGCATGCATTATTTCATTGCAACATCTGCTCATGTGTTCTTGAAAGAAGGCAATTATTCAATGCTAAAATATAAAACATGTTTTTCTCTACAGTTGTTTTGCCTTGAAGGAGAATATGCAAAAGGGAATTGCAAATAGTTTACAACAAATGATGGAACAAAGTAGTTTTATATCCCCGATGTTTAATGTTTCCTTGAAAATTCATGACTGAAATGCCAATTTTATGAGAATTACATGCAAAAATTAAGGGAAAAAAGTGACCAGGAAATATAATTGTTATTCATTCAACTGAATCATCATGGATTGAAATCTATTTCATGAAGGTAAATTTGAAACTTAGGGAAACTTGATCAAATTTATTTAGGAAAAAATGAAAATATCTTGTTGATATTATAAAAGAAATTATATTAGGGTGATAAGAGTATAGATTTAAGACTGGGAGAGGTCATAGAGATTATCTAGAGCAATCTCTTTATTTTTAAAAGAAGTGGATGAAGTGAATAATCCAAGGTCACTTAGATTTAGATAGTAAGTAGTAGATGTGGGATTTGAACCCATGTCTGTTGACTCCATTCTGTCCCTTTGTCTCCTAGAAATGCTGTTTGATCTGATGACTGAAATGGAGGAGAGATAGAGACAGAGGGACACAAGGAAGCAGAGACAGAGTCAAAGGGAAACAGGATAAGAGACAGAGATTTAGAAATACTCGCAGAAAAATAGAAACATGGAGACAGAGCCTGGGAGGGAGAGACAGAAACAGAGACCAAGATGGAGTGAGGCAGATATAGACAGAAATATACACAAACAGAGATAGAAATGGAGTTGGAGACAGAAAAAGGTAGAGAGACAGAAAAGGAGAAAGAGCCAGACTAAAAGAGAAATAATCACACACACACACACACACACACACACAATGTAAGAGCCAGAAAGAGGAAAATACAGAGAACAGGATATATACTGGTCCCCCAGATTGTTTCAGATTCCCCTTTGACACATTCATGGGTCCTCCATTGCTAGAGACAATCTAGTAATGGTGGGATTTAAAGCAGAAGAGTCCTCAAGCATTCCTTCACATCCTTAGCAAAGAGTGCCTAATAGCACATGGGACACTTGGGAATCCTACAGATAATATGGCTTACAGTTAGTCATTAATCAATCAATTTAGTGAAAGAGAAGTGGCATTTGGGCCTCGGAAGTTAATCAGACGTTCAGTGTAATACTCTGGAAAGCCTTGAAAGATGAGAGTATAAAGGCAACTACCCCTGTGTACACCATCAATATAGTTCAACTCAAAATATCCATCAATTATTAAAGAATCTCAGGCCAGCTAAGCAGTTGTTCTCAGTTATACACTTCAAAAAATTTCCACTTCTAAATGAATAGTGTCGAATGTGACAATCAGTCTTTGCTGCTGCTCCAGTGTTCTAAGAATTGTAAGCCAAATTAGCTAAGGTTTCTAATTTCAAATTAATGAATCCCTCCCAATTTTTGTGGAGAAAAATGGGCATTTTCTGTTATGATTAACCTGTTTTTTTAATTTCTATTGTAGTAAACTATTCATTGGTTACAGATCTTGAATTAAAATAATACTCAAGCCTCAGTTATGATATATTATATTACATATTATAATTATTCTCCTTGTTCAAGAGAGTTTAGTTGTAAGACCAGAAGCCATATTTACAAAATATCTTCTCTTACATGTTTAGTCTGAAACATAAATCCCTAAAACAGTATTATTGTAAGGATACAACATGTATTTATATATACATATATATCTATATATTCATGTACGCATATATAAATATATATCTAATATGTAGCCTCACAATAACAATATCTTTAAATTTTATTTTTCAGAACAAACATATAGGTAAAAACATTTTGTAATTTTCTAGTACATTTTGTAACTTTCTAGTTTCATAGGACACTGATGATCTCCTTATTGGTAAATACCTATGGCTTTTGTTTGCCTTTCCTTATTTTTCTTGACTAGTGTATGCCATTTGACTATTCTTGACTACCCTGGTTACTCTAATACCAAAGTCTTACGGTTCTCCTCCTACATCTTTGAACACTCTTTTTTATGTATCTCTTTCTGATTGTTTGTCCTCTTCTAGTCCCTTAAATTCTGGTACTGAACAAAGTTTTGCTACATATTGCTTGTGTGATTTTTAGACAAGTCTCTTGAGGTCTATGATCTTTCATTTTTTGATCTGGAAGATAAGAGTGTTAGGTTAGGTGAGTGATGGATTTGAGCCCAATGAACATGAGTGGGATTCTCAGCTATGTCACAATTATCTGCATGTTCTTGGGCAGGTAAGTTATCTTCTCAGTGTCTCCCTTTCCTCATTTATAAAATGAGTAGCTTGGACTAGACAGCTTCCATGTCCCTTCTAGCTCTATATGTATGATCCTTTGATGTCATGATCTCTAAGGATCCTTCTAGTGCTAAAGTCTATCTTCCTGTGTTTCATCCTAAGTTCTGTTCTCTTCCTCTTCATAATCTTCCTTTGACCATCTCATCACTCTTCAGATCATCTCTCTTCAGATGCCACCTTAAGAAAATCTCTATCCTTTGCATTCACACCATTGTCATCATCTCAATTGCTTGCTTGATATTTCTACCTAAATGTTATGCTGGTTTACTAAACTTCACATCACAGATATCAAATTATCTTGCCAAGGCTTGTCAACTTAACCTTCTTTATATCTCTCAAATATAACCCCTTCTCTGCTTTGTTGCTGTCACCACACTGATGCAGGTCCTCATCAGTTGAATCCTTAATTAACATCATAGCCTGCTGTTGGCCTCCCTGTCTTAAATCTCTCCCCATTCTAGTCCAAACCCCATTTGAGAGTCAAAAGCATCTTCCTAAAATACAGGATTGACCATGTCACTCCCTTTTCAATAAACTATATGCAATGATGAAGAGTAAAATAAGCAGAACCAAGAGAAAATTATATGCCACAGTAGAAATATTGTTTGAAGAATAATTATGTGTCTACCTTCAGTGATGATCTCTAATTTTCCCTCCAATACCTTGCTTGTACATAGTTATTTATGTGTTGTCTCCCCCATTAGACTGTGATCTCTTTGAGAGCACAGTCTGTCTTACTTTTCTTTGTATTTCCAGCATTTAGTGTACTACCTGGCTCATATTACAAGTTAAATGAATGTTGGACTGACTGAAATTCTTCCTTCCAAGAATTTCCCCATCCTACTATCTCTTTTTATATTGAGTTTAGCGCCATTCTCCTAATAACCCAAGTTCATAAAATTAGAGATCCAATAGAATCTTCTATCATCTGCTTCCCTTTGTCCATAGTGGCAAAGACCTATTGGTACTCCCTCTGTGAAATCCCTCATTAATGATGTAATTTGGGCAGGGAAACTGGCACTTTTGCCCATGCACTCAAATTTAGAGGAATTAAACATTTAACATTTAACATATTTACTCTTTCAACAGGGGAGAAAGGAAAGAAAATCTTCAGTTCAGGAGGGAATGTGGGTATGTGGAGGATTATCTCTTTTATAAGATGAGGAGCTCCCCCATGTTCTTTTTTTCCTTAGATATGAGCAATGAACAAGAGATTCCATGTTGAAATGTCTGTGAAGGTATCTGAATTAAGAATTTTTTTGCTCATTCCTTCTCATCTGTTGAAGAAACCTCCAATTTTCTCTTACTCAATCACTCTGCTCACATTCCCCCTTCACATTCGTTTCTATTCTCTCTACAAGCCTTCTCTTTAAAAACAGGAATACCACAACAAGCATAAGTAATCCTGGTACTCCCTCCTCTCCAACAATGAATGGATGACAGGTAGTCTCTGTAGCCTCTCTGTTGTGTAGAAAGAGTGTTTCCAAATTCCAGGGGTTAAACTAAATGATCTATGAGAATCCTTTGAATTCTAAGGATCTCTCCTCTAAGACACTATTGTAACTGAGTCACCCTCAATTTTGTTTAATATCTTAATGATTTTTTTTAAAAATTACAAATCGCAGAGTCAATTTGAGGGATCATCTTGTGCTATTTGAATTCAGTCACCAAAACTGATAGTTATAACCCTGCCCTTTCTTTTCTCTATCCTCTCAACACTAATCTCCATTATAACAAACTGTCCCACATTTCTACTTTGGATAATTACATTGTCTTCCTAACAGGTATTTTAACCCTTCTAATTAGAGCTTTCCAAAAATGGAATGGGCATCCATAATAATTACAATACTCCCTCTTTTTGGAAGTCTTCACTATCATGAAGATCAATGTCATTGACACTTTCTATAGTACATTAAGTTTTGACATCTTCTGGCAAAGTGGATTAGAGAGATGTCCTTGAAGGACATGAGTTCAAGACTACTGCTAATTCACACTGGCTATCTGGTATTGCATAAATTGTTTAACCTCTTGAACTCTTGTCAGATCCTTAAGACTTAACATTTCAGAGAAGGGGCTATAGAGGGAAATTTCTCACTGAGGAAATCACTACACCAGTGAAATAAGAGGCAATCTCTAAGAGGAGAGAGGAGGGAAATGGGTCTAACAATTTCAGAAAACGTGAGTTGAAAAAAATATGATTACATGGAATTAGGAAAACAAAATATCTTGAAATAAAAAAATGAAATCAGGGACCTTGTCCTTATCTCTCTCTTTAAGAGTTTACAAAGTACTTCATCCCTTGCAATGGAGACTGTATAGCTCTTCACTGAATGCATTGTAGATGTTGTTGTTTCTTTATTATTTGTTTTTGTTTTACTGAAATCTCTTTCATTTCTGAAATATTGTAAATCTATAAAATAGGGTTCATTGTCCCATTCCCCCGACCCTCAAAGTCCTTTATATTACCAATGCTATCATGGCTATTTTTTATGGATCAGTTCCTCAATAACGTCCTGGCAAGGCATTATCTCTGTGTCCAGAGAAAGAGTAGATGAAGACATTTAGAGACCGGTGCATCTGAATTTGAGTACCATCTCTGATTTTTTTCATACTCTATCATGTTGGGTAAGTTGTATAACCTCAGGGCTTCTGTGCCTCCATCTATAAAATAAAGAGGTTGGCCTAGATGGTTTCAAGATACCACCCAGCCCTAAATCTATGATCCTATGATTTTCTAACCCTATGATCATAAGATGAGTTCTAATATGTGGTTGATGTTCTGAGCACGACACGCAAAAAAAGAACAGGAGGTAAATCCCACCTAAAATCCCACCTCTATAGGAAGATTCCCCAAACACTCAATTCTAGTGCCTGCCTTTGCTATTTTTCCTGTGTATGACTTGCTTTATATAGTTTTCTTTATATTTTGTATCTTCTGTTAGAGTATAAATTCCTTGAGGGGATAAATTGCCTTTTGATTCTTTTTGAATCCCCAGAATTTAGCGCACTGACTGACATATAATAAGATCTTACTATTTATTTACTGATCAACTCATTGAATTAGCAGATAAAAGCCAACTTGTGCAAGCCTTACTGTTATCTATGATCAGATGAGAATGGATAATACTTAAGAAAATTGCTCTTATAATTCAAATTAAATAGTCATATCTTCTAAGTGTAATCTAGGGAGGGAATCATGAGGTAGACACTAATGAGCATCTTGTACCATCCAGATATGGTGGGAAGGGCTGAGATCCCCTTTAAAAGAGACTCAATAAGTAGTCTTTGAACCTCTTTTTTGACAATTTACAATGAGGTGGAACTTACTAGTTCCTTCTCAGGAAAGCCCATTCCTCTTAGGGATAGCTCTAATTTCAAAGAAGATTTTCTTTATCAAGGCTACATTTCCCTTTTTTGCCATCCATGCACGCATATATGATTTCTAATTTAAATACATTGAGAAATAACAGAACGTAAATATGCACAAATATCAGTTTAGACAAGCACATCCTGACTCATGGTGAAATCACACTAAAGAAAGTTTGCAGAATTTCTACTATTCAATGAAAGATATTGCTAATAGTTTGGGGCACTCAAGGATTTGAACTGTTTATTTATTCATCTTCTTTCCCTCCTGCTTCATCTCTAGGGAAAACTAACCAATGAAATGAAGCCTCCATGCAGAATATATAAGAGGGAGAGCAAGCACTTAACAGGAGAAGGACATTCCAGGCCTTGTTGTTCCCCCTCTGGAGCCTTCAATAATGAATCAAAGAGGAACTTATACTCTGTTTACTGTTCTCAGTCTAGGCTTCCAGAGTAATTATTTTTTAATTAAATACCTAAGAGTGTGTGGTATGAAAGTCCCTATTAAATTTAGATTTCAATATGAAATCTTTTTAATTTTCTGCAACTTGAGAAGGAACACTATTCATTGGTTGGTATTATGGGAAAAGTTACTGACTATGGGACTAAATGAGCTATTACCTCCAGGTAAAGCTGCCATTCTTTGGTAAATCATCCAACCATTAAAAAAAGAAGACGATAAAGACCCCATCATTCTCAGTCCCTATGACCAGGAGCGAGGAAAGAAAATGATTTATCTCTAATTAGAAATCATCTGATGTATGAAAATGGAAAGTTTGCTTACAATCTTACCATTAGTTGCTTTCATTACACCCATGACAGTTTCCATGGTATTATGACCTATAATTTATAATGAAATTGGAAGGGTTTTTTGGCTATATTGACATCTAATCTGGATTTAAAAATGTAATTTTCCCCTAGTGGGATTTTTCCTGTGAAGTTTTCAGATGGAATATAAATATTGAGAGAAGTTTCCTTGAGTAGGAAAGTAGAAAATTAAGTATAAGATAGTAAAGTTTGGAAATCAACCTAATTCCACCTACATTATTAGGGTCTACTCTATGCAAGGACCTGTTAGAGACACAAAGAGATAGAAGTCTGAAACTAGAATCCCTGCCCTCGCAAAACTTACAATTTAATTGTGGAAATATGATGCAAACAGAAAAGCAATCTGTCTAATTTTTGTCTCTGGCAGTTGTGATTTTTTTGGTGTCATTACTGTGAACCAAAAAAAAAGGACATTAAATACCCATATGGACATTGAGCTGAATAAAATATAATGAGGAAAATCAAAATTATTGTTTTAGAGATACTGGTATAAGGAATAAAACTTAACTTCATATTAAAGCAACTGATTTCTTATTTGTTTTAGTGATAATTTCTTCCTTTCCAAAGTGAAAGAACTGATAATAATAATTTCTATTCCAAAATCAGTTTTTGCAAAAAAAGAACACACTGGTCACTGGGATGGAAAAATGGTAACTTTTTGAAGAGTTGATCACATAAATTATTTTTTTTTCTTTTTTCAGTTCCAGAATTCTCTCCCTCCCTTTAGCTCCTCCCCCATATAATGAGAAAGTAATAAATATCATACCCATTTTATATATATATATATATATATATATATATATATATATGTAGTCATACAAAACATTTCCACTTTAGCCATGTTGCACTGTTTGGAAGGAAGGGTTGAGATAGGAAGCTAGAGAACCTTAAAAAGTGAAAGAAAAAAATAGTTCATTCTGGAATTAAGAGTTCGTAATCTCTCTCTCTTTCTCGCTCTTGCTCTCTCTCTCTCTCTCTCTCTCTCTCTCTCTCTCTCTCTCTCTCTCACTCTCTTTCTCTTCCCCCCCCCCCCCCGGAGTTGGCTAGCACTTATCATCATTAACCTTTGGAACTATCTTGAATCATTGTACTGATCAGTCTTTTTACAAATTGAGTGTGATTACAATATTGCAGTTATTTTGTACAAAGTTCCCTTAGAATCAGTAATGTTGGTCTCTACATCTAAAAAGCACGTATCCAAATAAATTATCCTTTTTAATAGCTTCATGAGCTTCATATAGACCTCACAAAACTTGTCAGTAATTATAAGATCCCTCCCCTTAGCGGGCAAATTATTATTTGAATGTTCTTGGAGCAGCAGAGCATGCCTGGTTAGTCTTGACTCTGGTTCAGAATATGTTTACTTGTCTAGAGTATCATTTTATTTTTTTTAAATTTGTTGATAGTCTGGTTTTAAATAACTTCATTTTCTGAACATATCAATTTCTTTTCCCCTCATGAGTGAAATATTCCATGAAATGGACAAAAAGAAAGAGTGAGGAAAAGTATTTCAGTAAATATCAAAATATCAAACAAGTCTGGCGGAACATAGTGTTCCATACATATAATCATCATCCTTTGCAAAGAAAGCGAAGAGTTTCATTTTCTTATATTTTTTGTGGGTTCAAGTTTGGTAATTTTAGTTTCAGGGTTTTTTTTATCCTTTAGAGTTATGTTCTAGTCATTGTAGCCAATATAAGTTTTATGAATCATTTAGAAAATTGATTTCTGAATAAGGATTACCTACAGACACAATTCCAATTTTTTCTCTGAGCAAAAAATGTATGGTATTTTTCTAGGGATTTCAAAGTTCTAACTTTCTAGAGAAAATTATCTTTCTCCAAAAAGAGGAGCAGTTATTAATTCAAATCATGCTGCTACTTTGTGTTGTCTTATTGGCCCTTTCTTTGCTAAGCTTACACTCTGATCTATTGTGAAGTGGTTAGAGAAGGATAACTTAGAGCCTCAGAGACCTTTTTAACATTAGACATTTAGGCATTGATTTAACAAGCAGTTATTAAAAATCTATTATGTATTGGTTCAGCTTGGTGGTTCAGAGGCTATAGTGACAAGCTTGTTATAAGAATTACCTGGGTTCAAATACATTCCTTTCTAGCTGTATATAGCTGTAGAACCCTGGGGAAGTTACCTAACCCCATTTGCCCAGCCCTTGCCCTGATGTCTTAGAGTTGTTACTAAGACAGAAAATAAAGGTTAAACACAAAAAAACCAACAACTATGTGACTGACACTGTGTTAATTGTGAGGGGTATAAATTGAAAAATGAAATCATTCTTGCCTTCAGGGGTCTTACATTCTAGTCATCTACTCATGAGAAACAATATATAAACCAATAAGTAAATTATATATATATAAATATGCTACATATATATGAGAAGAACTCATAATTGGGGAAACCAAGAGAGACCTTTTATAGATGATAAGTCATCCTTGAAATTAATTATATATTCTAAGAGGTGGAAGTGAGGACAGAACACACCATATGAGAGGGATTGCCTCTACAAAGAAAAGGAAATGGAATGCCATATAGTAGGAACAATAAGTAAGCCAGTTTGGCTGGAATTTGGGGGGAAGCAGGTAAAGGGATAATATGTATTACATCTGAAAAAATAGTTTGGAGTCCATTTTAGAGGATATAAGGTGCCAAACAGGGAAGTTTGCATATTATTTCGAGGGTAATAGAAAGACTTCTCAAACAGAGGAATGAATCAGAAGGACGTGTTTTAAGATCCAAATGAAGTTGATTCTTTGATTACATTCAATTCAGAACCTCATTGAAAGGTTTTGTAGGGGACTCCTCTACCTTTTTCTAGTTGCAAAATTATCTATTTGTAACATGGAATTATCTGTTCTCATAAGTCCAGTTATTGCCAAAGAAATATCTAGATATGGGAGAATAAAACTTCAAAAAGAACTATTGGAGACAATTGATATTCATGATTCCAGGGAAGAAAAAGACAGAACTGAAATGTCCTGGCTAAGTGGTTAAGTACATGGGCTCTCTTTCTTCAAACCCACTCCTTGGGTAACTTGATTACATAATAGTCAATTCCAATTTTGGCATTTTCCTCTCAGAAAACACAATGTTGACTATTTTTTTATCATTACTATTTTATTTGATCAATTTCAAACATTATTCCTTGGTTACAAAAATCATTTTCTATTCCTCCCTCCACTCCCTCCACCACTCCCATGGCCGACACACTATTTCATTGGGTATTAAATGTGTCCTTGATCAGAACCCATTTCCATGTTGTTGGTGTTTGCATTAGGATGTTCATTTAGAGTCTCCATCCCCAGCCATATCCCCTCAACCCATGTATTCAAGAAGTTGTTTTTCTTTGGTGTTTTTATTCCCACAGTGTTTCCTCTGAATGTGGATAGAGGTTTTTCGCATAGATCCCTCCAAGTTGTTCAGGATCACTGCTTTGCCACTAATGGAGAAGTCCATTACATTCAGTTGTGCCTCAGTGTATCAGTTTCTGTGTACATTGTTTTCCTGGTTCTGCTCCTCTCACTCTGCATCAATTCCTGGAGGTTGTTCCAGTCTCCAAGGAATTCCTAAACTTTATTGTTCCTTTGAGCATAATAGTATTCCATCACCAACATATACCACAATTTGTTCAGCATTCCCCAATTGAAGGGCATCCCCTCATTTTCCAATTTTTGCCACCAGAAAGAGCACAGCTATGAATATTCTTGTACATGTATTTTTCCTTATTATCTCTTTGGGGTACAAACCCAGCAGTGCTATAGGTGGGTCAAAGGACAGACTTTCTTTTATCGCCCTTTGGGCATAGTTCCAAATTGCCCTCCAAAATGGTTGGATCAATTCACAACTCCACCAGCAATGAATTAATGTCCCTACTTTGCCACATCCCCTCCAGCATTCATTGCTTTCCTCTGCTATCATGTTAGCCAATCTGCTAGGTGTGAGGTGATACCTCAGAGTTGTTTTTATTTGCATCTCTCTGATTATAAGAGATTTAGAACACTTCTTCATGTGCTTATTAATAGTTTTGATTTCTTTATCTGAAAACTGCCTATCCATGTCCCTTGCCCATTTATCAATTGGAGAATGGCTTGGTTTTTTGTAAAATTGATTTAGCTCTTTGTAAATTTGAGTAATTAGACCTTTGTAAGAGGTCTTTATGAGGACTGTTTCCCAATTTGTTACTTCCCTTCTGATTTTAGTTATATTGGTTTTGTTTGTAGAAAAACTTTTTAATTTGATGTAGTAAAAATTATTTATTTTACATTTTGTGACTCTTTCAAAGTCTTGCTTGGTTTTAAAATCTTTCCCTTCCCAAAGGTCTGACATGTATTCTATTCTGTGTTCACATAATTTACTTATAGTTTCTTTCTTTATGTTCAAGTCATTCACCCATTCTGAGTTTATCTTGGTGTAGGGTGTGAGGTGTTGATCCAAACCTAATCTCTCCCACACGGTCTTCCAATTTTCCCAGCAGTTTTTATCAAATAGTAGATTTTTGTCCCCAAAGCTGGGACCTTTGGGTTTGTCATATACTGTCTTGCTGAGGTCACTTCCCCTGAGTCTATTCCACTGATCTTCCTTTCTGTCTCTTAGCCAGTACCAAATTGTTTTGATGACCACTGCTTTATAATATAGTCTGAGATCTGGGACTGCAAGGCCCCCTTCCTTTGTATTTTTTTTTTCATTATTTCCCTGGATATCCTTGATCCTTTGTTCTTCCAAATGAACTTTGTTATGGTTTTTTCTAATTCAGTAAAGAAGTTTTTTTGTAGTTCAATGGGTATGGCACTAAATAAGTAAATTAATTTGGGTAGAATTGTCATTTTTATTATGTTAGCTCATCCCGCCCATGAGCAATCAATGTTTTTCCAATTGTTTAGATCTAGTTTTAACTGTGTGGAGAATGTTTTGTAGTTGTATTCATATAGTTCCTGTGTTTGTCTCAGCAGATGGATTCCTAAGTATTTTATATTGTCTAGGGTGATTTTAAATGATGTTTTTCTTTCTAATTCTTGCTGCTGAAATGGGTTAGAGATACATAGAAATGCTGATGACTTATGCGGGTTTATTTTGTATCCTGCAACTTTGCTAAAGTTGTTGATTATTTCGAGTAACTTTTTGGTTGATTCTCTAGGATTCTTTAAGTAAACCATCATATTATCCACAAAGAGTGATAGCTTGATCTCCTCATTGGCAATTTTAATACCTTCAATTTCTTTTTCTTCTCTAATTGCTATTGCTAGTGTTTCTAGTACAATGTTAAATAAAGAGGTGATAATAGGAATCCTTGTTTCACTCCTGATCTTATTGGGAAGGCTTCTAGTTTATCCCCCTTGCAAATGATGTTTGCTAATGGTTTTAGATATATACTGTTTATTATTTTTAGGAAAGGCCCTTCTATTCTTATACTTTCTAGTGTTTTCAATAGGAATGGGTGTTGTATTTTATCAAGGCTTTTTCTGCAACTATTGAGATAATCATGTGATTTTTGTCAGTTTGCTTGTTAATATGGTCAATTATGTGGATGGTTTTCCTAATATTGAGCCATCCTTGCATTCCTGGTATGAATCCTGCCTGGTCATAATGGATAACCCTTGTGATGACTTGCTGGAGTCTTTTTTGCTAGTATTCTATTTAAGTATTTTGCATCTATATTCATTAGGGAGATTGGTCTGTAGTTTTCTTTCTCTGTTTTTGACCTGCCTGGCATTGGAATCAGTACCATCTTTGTGTCGTAAAATGAATTTGGTAGAACTCCTTCTTGGCTTATTCTGTCAAATAGTTTCTTTAATATTGGGATTAGTTGTTATTTGAATGTTTGATAGAATTCATTTGTGAATCCATCTGGACCTGGGGATTTTTTCTTAGGGAGCTCTTTGATGGCTTGTTCAATTTCTTTTTCTAATATGGGGTTGTTTAGGTAATTTATTTCTTCCTCTTTTAGTCTAGGTAATTTATATTTTTGTAAGTATTCATCCGTATCACCTAGATTACCATAATTCTTGCCATATAATTGGGCATAGTAGTTTTTAATGATTGCCATAATTTCCTCTTCATTAGATGTGAGGTCTCCTTTTTGATCTTGGATATTGTCAATTTGGTTTTTTTCTTTCCTTTTTTTAATTAGACTGACTAGTACTTTGTCAGTCTTTTATTTGTTTTTTTTCAAAGTACCAGCTTCTAGTCTTATTTATTAAATCAATCGTGCTTTGACTTTCAATTTTATTAATTTCTCCTTTGAGTTTTAGGATCTCTAATTTAGTCTTCATCTGAGGATTTTTAATTTGTTCGCTTTCTAATTTTTTAATTTGCATACCAAATTCATTGACTTCTGTCCTTCTTAATTTGTTAATATATGAACTCAAGGATATAAATTTCCTCCTGAGTACTGCTTTGGCTGCTTCCCATAGGTTTTGAAAGGATGTCTTATCATTGTCATTTTCTTCAATGAATTTATTAATTGTTTATACGATTTGCTCTTTAACTAACTGGTTTTGGAGAATTGTATTGTTTAAATTCGAATCAATTTTTGATTTACCTCTCCATGTCCCCTTACTAATTATTATTTTCATTGCATTGTGATCTGAGAAAGTTGCATTTATTATATCTTCTCTTGTGCACTTGTTTGCAATGTTTTTATGCCCTAAAACATGGTCAATTTTTGTGAATATACCATATACTGCTGAAAAGAAGGTATATTCCCTTTTGTTCCTATTTATTTTTCTCCACATGTCTACTAACTCTAATTTTTCTAAGATTTCATTCACTTCTCTTACCTCTTTCTTGTTTATTTTTGGTTTGATTTATCTAGTTCTTATAGAGGAAGGTTCAGGTCTCCCACTAGTATAGTTTTTCTATCTATTTCATTCTTTAGCTCCTCTAGTTTCTCTTTTAGAAATTTGTATGCTATGCCATTTGGTGTATGCATGTTGAGTACAGATATTTCCTCATTGTCAATACTGCCTTTTATCAGGATGTAGTTACCTTCCCTATCTCTTTTAACTAGATTTATTTTTACTTTGTCTTTGTCGGATGATTATGACTCCTGCCTTCTTTTTATCAGTTGATGCCCAATAGATTTGGCTCCACCCTCTTACTTTCACCCTATGTGTATCTACCTTCCTCATGTGTGTTTCTTGTAGACAGCATTTGGTAGGATTTTGGATTGTAATCCACTCTTCTATTCGCTTGTGTTTTATCAGTGAGTTCATTACATTCACATTCAGAGTTATGATTACTAGCTGTGTATTACCCAGCATTTTGATTTCTACTCCTGTTCCTGCCTTTTATTCTTTCACTATTTCCTTCTACACCAATGTTTGTTTTTAATCAGTCCCTCTAATTTCTACCCATATTTTACTTCCCTTTCTAGCCCCCTCCCTTCTTATTCCCCTTTATTTTCCCTGTAGTCTTTCTAAAATTAACCCCCACCCCCTCCCTCTCTTGTACTGCTTCCCTCTCCACCATTATCCTTCTACTCCCCTATAGGGCGCAAATCTATTCTCTGCCCCAATGGATTGGATTGTTCTTCCCTCTTTTGATCAATTTCGAACCACATAAGAGTTGAGTATTTCCTGTCTCCAACATCTTTACCCTTCCAGTGTATTGATGATCTCCCCCCCTCCCACCATGAGCTTCTTTGTGGCATATAAATTTACCCTCATTTGTTTCTTTTCCCATTTCTTTTAATATTAACCTACTTTTAGCTCTAGTTATATATATATATGCATATATATATGCACATACACATGTGTATGCATTTATGCATGTATATATCTATATACCTATTTATGTCTTGTCCTTTCATCCTATACAGTTTGTCACTGTTCCCTCTAAGTGTACTTCTTTTTGCTGCCCAGGTAATAACAACAGTTTTTAAGAGTTACCAATGACCTCTTTTCTTATATGGATAGATATCATTTTAACTTATTGAGTCTCTTAAAAATTTTTTTTGTTTTGTTTTGTTTTTCTTTTTTCCCTCTTTTTAAAATACCTTTTGATGATTCTCTTGAGTTCTGTGCTTGGACATCAAATTTTCTGTGTAGGTCTGGTCTTTCCTTTACAAATTCTTGGAATTCTTCTATTTTGTTGAATGACCATATTTTCCCCTGTGAGAATATAGTCAGTTTTGCCAGGTAGTTGATTCTTGGTTGTAGACCTAGTTCCCTTGCTTTCCAGAATATCATATTCCATGCCTTTTGGTTTTTCAGTGTAGATGCAACCAGATCCTACGTTATCCTCACTGTGTTTCCATGATATCTGAATGATTTCTTCTTGGCAGCTTGTAATATCTTTTCTTTGGTCTGATAGTTCTTGAATTTGGCTATAACATTCATGGATATTGTCAGTTTGGGATTAAGTACAGGAGGTGATCTGTGGATTCTTTCAATCTCCACTTTTCCCTCTTGGTCTAGGATATCGGGGCAGTTTTCTTTAATAATTTCCTGTAGTATGATGTCCAGGATTTTTCTTTCGTAATGGTCTTCTGGTATACTGATGATTCTTAAATTGTCTCTCCTTGAACAATATTCTAAATCATCTGTTTTGTGAATGAGATGCTTCATATTTTCCTCAATTATTTCATTCTTTTGGTTTTGTTTTATACTGTCTTGCTGCCTTGTGAGGTCACTTAATTCTAGTTGTTGTATTCTGCTTCTTAAAGACTGGATTTCATCCCTGACATTTTGGTCATCCTTTTCCTTCTGGTCTGATTTTCTTTGGAGGTCATCTTTCATCCTCTTTACGTCATCTTTCATCTCCTTTGCCTCATTTTCCAGTTGGTTGATTTTGGCTTTCAAGACATTATTTTCTGTTTCCAGATGTCTTATCTTAGTTTTTAAGTTCTTTTCCCAATTGTCTTCAGCCTCTCTTAATTGTGCTTTAAATTGCATTTTGAATTCTTCCAAAGCTTGTATGCAATTCACTGGGATTTCTGATTTTTCTTTTGCTGATCCCTCCCCCTGCCCCTCTGTTTCATTTACTCTTTGCCCGTTACCTGTACAGAAGCTGTCTATTTTAATTTCTTTCTTCTTTTTCTGTTGTATGCCCATATTTACCCTTTCTTTGCTTCCCATATTTGTCTGTGCTCTTGCTCCTCTCATTTTCTTTTTGGTTTGGGGCCTGTCAGAATCCCCTCTTGGAGCTTTGTCAGATGTCTTGGTACAGTCTCTTGGGGAGAAATGTTGACTTCCCTGTCCTCTGGAGGCTTTTGATGGGATTAAGTTCAACTGGGTTGGGCTGTATGTGCTCTGAGGCCAAAAGACTCCTGGAAGGCTGGAGCCAAATGGAAGGTCTCAGTTGCCCAGGATCTCTCCAATTCTCCAGCAGCTTCTCCACTGCCTGCATTCCATGCTCTGAGCCTGGCACAGCAATGTCTACAAGGTACACCAGTGCCTTTGCCAGCCTAGAGGTTCCTGACCTTGTGGGAGGCCCTGCACTCTAGGGGGAGGGGTCCTGGCCTCCCTGAGCTCTGAGGACTCCTGATGGGATTGGGTTCAACTGGGTTGGTCTGGAAGTGCCCTGAGACAAAAAATCCACCTGTGAGACTGGAGCCAGATGGAAGGACCCAGCCATGGGGCTTCAGGCTCTTTGGTCTCTCTCTGGCTGCTTCCATGCTGGCTGTGTTGAACGCTCTGAGCCTGGACCAGGTTGCTCTCAAGGTACACACTCCACACCAGCATCTTTGCCCTCCCAGAGGTTCCCACTGCTTCTGGGAGCTCCATACTCTGGGTTGGGGGGAGGGGCCCTGGGATTTTCCTTCTGCCTTTCCCTTAGACACGAGTGTTCTCAGATTCCGGCTTTGGGGGGGGTACCTTTTGAAATGAGTCTAGAAGGAGGGTTCCCCATCTCTGTCATGTTGTTAAGTTTGAATTTCAGTCCCCTAGGAGCATTCTGTTTGTGATCAGTAAGAAAGGGTTTTCAGAGGTCTGAACTTTTGCTGCTTCTTGAATCCGCCTCCCTTTTGGTGGGGTCCAGACTCCATTGAAGTTCTCTCTAGAACACTTTTTTCATGTGCTTATTAATGGTTTTGATTTCTTTGTTGGAAAATTGCCTATTCATGTCCCTTGCCCAATTATCAATTGGATAATGGCTTGATTTTTTGTACAATTGATTTAGCTCATTATAAATTTGAGTAATTAGACCATTGTCAGAGATTTTTGTTATAAAGATTGTTTCCCAGTTTGTTATTTCCCTTCTGATTTTCGTTACATTGGTTTTGTTTATACAAAACCTTTTTAATTTGATGTAGTCAAAATTATTTATTTTACATTTTGTGACTCTTTCTAAGTCTTGCTTGGTTTTAAAATCTTTCCCTTCCCAAAGGTCTGACATGTATACTATTCTGTGTTCACTTAATTTACTTATAGTTTCCTTCTTTATGTTCAAGTCATTCACCCATTCTGAGTTTATCATGGTGTAGGGTGTGAGGTGTTGATCCAAACCTAATCTCTCCCACACAGTCTTCCAATTTTCCCAGCAGTTTTTATCAAATAGTAGATTTTTGTCCCCAAAGCTGGGACCTTTGGGCTTGTCATATACTGTTTTGCTGAGGTCCCTTACCCCAAGTCTATTCCACTGATCCTCCTTTCTGTCTCTTAGCCAGTACCAAATTGTTTTGATGACCACTGCTTTATAGTATAGTTTGAGATTTGGTACTGCAAGGCCACCTTCCTTTGCATTTTTTTTCATCATTTCCCTGGATATCCTTCATCTTTTGTTGTTCCAAATGAACATTGTTATTTTTTCTCTAATTCAGTAAATAATTTTTGGGAAGTTCAATGGGTATGGCACTAAATAAATAAATAAGTTTGGGTAGGATGGTCATTTTTATTATGTTAGCTGGTCCTACCCATAAGCAGTTAGTGTTTTTTCAATTGTTCAGATCTCGTTTTAGTTGTGTAGAAAGTCTTTTGTAGTTGTGTTTGTATAGTTCCTATGTTTGCCTAGGCAGATAGATTCCTAAGTATTTGATATTGTCCAGGGTGATTTTAAATGGTAATTTTCTTTCTAATTCCTGCTGCTATGTGTTGGAGATATATAGAAATGCTGATGATTATGTGGGTTTCTTTTGTATCCTGCAACTTTGCTAAAGTTGTTGATTATTTCCACTAGCTTTTTAGTTGATTCTCTAGGATTCTTTAAGTAGACCATCATGTCATCTGCAAAGAGTAATAGCTTGGTCTCTTTGTTGCCAATTTTAATACCTTCAATTTCTTTTTCTTCTCTAATTGCTACTACTAGTGTTTCTAGTACAATATTAAATAATCGAGGTGATAATAGGCATCCTTGTTTTACTCCTGATCTTACTGGGAATTCATCTAATTTATCCCCATTGCAGATGATGTTGTCTGATGGTTTCAGATAGATACTGTTTATTATTTTTAGGAAGACCTTTCTATTCCTATATTTTCTAGTGTTTTCAATAGGAATTAGTGTTGTATTTTGTCAAAGGCTTTTTATGCGTGTATTGAGATAAGCATGTGATTTTTGTTGGTTTGTTTGTTGATATGGTCAATTCTGTGGATGGTTTTCCTGATCTTGAACCTTCCTTGCATTACTGGTATAAATGCCACCAGATCATAGTGAAGAACCCACCTGATCACTTGCTGGAGTCTTTTTGCTAGTATCCTATTCATGATTTTTGCATCTACGTTCATTAAGGAGATTGGTCTGTAATTTTCTTTCTCTGTTTTTGGCCAGCCTGGCTTTAGAATCAGTACCATATTTGTGTCATAAAAGGAATTTGGTAGAACTCCCTCTTTGATTATTATGTCAAACAATTTGTATAGCATTGCGATTAGCTGTTCTTTGAATGTCTGAAAGAGTTCACTTTTGAATCCATCAGGCACTGGGGATTTTTTCTTAGGGAGTTCTTTGATGGCCTATTTGATTTCTTTTTCTGATATGGAATTATTTAAGAATTCTATTTCTTCTACTGTTAATCTTGGCAATTTATATTTTTGTATATATTTATCCATATCACCTAGATTGGCATATTTATTGCCATATAATTGGGCAAAATAGTTTTTAATGATTGCCTTGACTTCCTCTTCATTGAAGGTGAGTTCTCCCTTTCCATCCATGATACTGTTAATTTGATTTTCTTCTTTCCTTTTTTTTTATTAGATTGACCAGTACTTTGTCTATTTTGTTATGTTGACTATTAAGGATGGAGCGGTATCTTTTTATGTAAAAAATCCAAGAAGTTTAGTTTGTATTAGTAAGCAAAGCATGAAATTATAACTACCTAGATTGTTTTTATTTTTTCTTTTTCTAATTGAAACATTGTATTTAATTGATTAATTTATAATATTTTTCCATGGTTACATGATTCATATCCCTCCCAGCCAACAATTCCACTGGGTTTTACACATGACATTGATCAATATCTATTTTCTTATTATTGATAATTGCACCAGAATGATAATTTAGAGTCTATATCCCCAATCATATCCCCATTGAACCATGTTATCAAGCAGTTGTTTTTCTTCTGTGTTTCTATTCTCACAGTTATTTCTATGGATGTGTATAGCATTCATTCTCCTGTGTTGCTCAGATTTGTCCTGTATCATTGCATTGCTGAGCCTCGATTGCTTTTAGTAAAGCAAAAGGTAGCTTTTGGTGTTTGTTCTAGTCTTTAGTAATGAATCTTGAGAGGAATCTAGAGTCAATTGCCAAACACTTGATTCTTAAAGTTCAGTAACGCGAAATTCAACAAAGATGTATAAAATGAATACTATGTAGAAGGTATAGTATAGTATATATAGTAAACTATAGTAACTAGGCAGTAAAAATATAAAGACAAAATTGAAATGACCTTGCTTTCAAGAAGCTTCCATTCTACCATCCATGAAACTCTATTGACTAGTTATTTTCACTGGATGATCCTCATGGCTGGAACTCTCTTCTCTCTCATCTCTATTTCCCCTAGTCAAATTTCAATTAAAGTTGCATTTACTTCTAGAAGCCTTTCCCAGTCCTCTTTACTCCTAATGCCTTCCCTCTGAGATTATCCACAAATATCCTGCCTGTCGTTTATTTTGTGTGTGTCTGTGTGTGTGTGATGTTTATGTGTCACATTCCTCATTTAACTGTGGGTTCCTTGACATAAATGAATATTTTTGACTTTTTTTTTGCATCCTCAGCCCTTAGTACAGCACCAAGAACATAATAAGTAGTTAACAGAGGCATGTTGATATGATTCTTGGCCCTGTGATTTTCTTTACAGAAATATTACAGATAGTTCTTGCCTCTAGGCATTTACAGAAACATACACTAACTATAGTATAATCTCAGATGACTATGTAAAGTACATAACAAGGATGAATTGTCAAATGACACATGGGTTATGATACTATGATTCAACAGGAAAAAAAGATCAATAAAGTTTCAGGTGGTTAAGAGAGATGTGGAGATTATACTTGGTCATCAAGGATCTACAAGAGTTAAATACACCTAAAAGGGAAAGTAAAAGACACTAGAGGAAAGCAAAAAAATGAAAACAAGTCAAAATGTCAAAAAGTGTTACCAAACTTGTGGGGAAGTTATATAGGTCAGATTATCCAGGACATGAATAGGGAGTTGTAAAGTGGATTACTTCCATCTTGTGAAAGGATTTGAAGGGTTAAGGTACATAATTTGTACTTTTTTCTTCAGGGTAATAGAAAGGCCATGAAAAGTTTTCTGCTTTTTTAATAGGAGAAAGTGAATTTCTCTCCCACAAAGCACACTCATAGGATGTGTTTTTAACAGTAATCACAAAATATTCATAATTTTCAAAGGTGGTTGAAATAATCATATTAGCATCTTCTTTTTAAAAGCTACTTTTTCACTTAATAAAATTTTTTCTCTCCCTTGACCTCCACTGCTCTTTGAGAAAGAAAAGAAAAACAAAACTCTCAATAAATATGCAGTTGAGCAAAACAGATTCCCAGATTGGTTATGTCAAAAAAAGTATGTTTCATTCTGAATATTTATGAGGATAATCTGTTTCATCATCAGTGCTTTGGGATCTGGGTTGTTCATGGCTTGCAAAGATTTTTTTACTTTAACTTGGTGTCATTTTATAAATATTCCTCTTGGTTCTACGGATTCCACTCTGCATCAGCTCACATAAGACTCCCTGTGTTTTTCTACAATCAGTCCTTTTGGCTCTATTTGTAGAACGACAGTAGTGTATCACATCCATATATTACAGTTTGTTCACATGTTCCTAACATGTGGCCACTCCATTACTTTCTAATTTTTGACACTATAAAAAGACCTCTTAAGAATGTGTGTGTACATACGGATTTCTTCCTATTTCTTTGATTCCTTTATAGGCATATAAGCATAGAAGTGGTATCATTGAAGATTTTAGAATTGAGGAATGGCATTGTGATAAAAGTATTATATACAAATTAATCTCGTATATAGGACAGAAACCAATTTGTAGGCTACTAGAAACATCCGGATATATGATGATCAGGCTCTAAATAAGATAGAATCACTGAAAATGAGAAGAAACACATTCTAAGGATATGAAAAAGGGGGTTTACTTAGTTAAAGAAAGTAGTATGTAATGGAGAGGAAGAAATAAAAAATTATAAGAATCGAAGCCTAAATTCTTAGCAGCAATAAAGAGATGAATAGGGGTAAGGTGATGAATTTGTTTTAAACAGTAAAAAAATTCAATCACCAAGTATTTATTAAGCCTTTATTAAGTGCTGGTCATATGCTAAGTGCTAGGGTAAAAGTAAAATATTATCCTCAAGGATCCAATATTCTAATGAAACCCACTGAGGTTGAGATAAAGATAAGACATCCAAGTGAAAATGTCCACAAGACATTGGGAAATGATGTCACTGAATGTGGGATCTTAGCTATCATTTAGTTCAACTTAATTATACACATGAAGAAACAAGCAAAGGGAGGCCCAATAACTTGGCTAATGTCACTTAATAAATGGTAGGGCCAAGTCTTGAGCTTTACTAACATTTTTATTCAAAATTAGATTGTCCTTCCATTTCTTCATATCACCTCTTAGTCTTGGGGATCAATGATAATTGCTGAGGACCATAGTAAACTGGTCTGACCTGGTTGGTGTTTGTTATACATGAGCCTATGTCAGGATAGTAGCTGGGAAAAAATATAAAGAATATTCTTTGTGAGCAAGGAATATCTCACTTTTATATTTGTATACCTAGACCCATCATGGTGTTTGTCACATAGTATACGTTTGATAAATGTTTTTCCATTCTTTCATTAATTTATTCACTTGTTCATGGGGCCCAAGTTTAATTCCTGACTAGGCCACTTAATACCTATGTGGCCTTGGGCAAGTTAATTAACCTCTATTGCTTCAGTATCTTTTATAATATGTGAAGGGATTAGGTTAGATGACCTCTGAAGTCGAAATGTATGATACTACGATTCTGAGATAGGAATTATTAGAAAAAATTGAGGTCAACTCTGGTAATAATCTTATGTATTGAAAACACTGGACATTTTGTTCTTGAAACATTTATTTTATCTCAAAGTAGGATGAGGTACAGTGTCTGTCTCGGAAGGTGAACATCATCCAGTTTGATTCTTCAATCAGAGTATCTGTGCCATAGAAAAGAATGGAGCATTCTAAAAACCGAAAGGCTTTCTAAACAGGAGCATTTTTCATTGCATTTCTCCGTCATTCATAAGATTCAACAATACAAAATTCACAAATCCCAAGTTTCCGTTTGCACTTATGGTAGTGACATTGTAATTTAATTGTGAAGTTACTGTACCAGATCTCATGAGATTTATTTCCCCAAATCTCTCACTAATGCCATTTTGTTCCATTAACTTTTATCATCTCCTGGTACTTGATAAATGCGGAATTGTGTTGTTGTCTGCCACCGACAGTTTTCTGTGAAAAGAGGCAAATGGAATTTTTTGTGTTTTTTTTTTCCTATAACCCTGCAAAATAGGGGAGATAATGAATCAGGATGCAAATTATCTGACAGTAGTTGGGAAACAACAACAAAAACCAGCTCTCCTTTAGTCCATCAATTCAAACCTATTCATTTATACAAACCAGTTGCTTGGAGGCTGAAACTGTAGAACTCCATCTTCTGAGATGCTGAAATATGCCATAATAGCAACATTGGTGTGTGCATATTTTGTTGGGCATTTTTTTCATCAAAATGTCTTGAATTTTCCACCTTATCTAGGATAAAAGGAGGGGAAAGAAAGAAAGAAAGAAAAGTACAGTTTGGTCGAGAGTGCTATGTGCAATGCCCAAGTCGGAGAGAAGATTGAATAAATTGGATTTGGGGGGAGGTGAAATCTGGGGTCTGATATCAGGTGGCACAATGTCTAGTCCTGATAAGAAGGAAACAGAAAAACACACATTTCTCTCTCTGGGGTCCCCATCGTGTGATAAGCTCCACATAAGCTTTAGCAGTTCACCAAAGAGTTTGATCATCTGCAAGCTTCAATTACTCTACTGGACTAAGTCTTGATTTGACCAGGTAGGAGGGTTAATAACAGTGGGGAATCACGTAATGGGAACAGGGAAACATGTGACAGTGATGGAAACAAACAGGATGGTTCAGGAAAACAGAAGTGCTCATTCTTTGCAAGGAGGATGAGTTTGACTGGATAAATTGAAGCAATACACAACTCCTGTGCTTTGGAAAGTTGTAGTGAGAGGAAAATGTATGAACATTTTGGACCTTAGATAACCTTTCCCCAAAGTTCCTGTCACCATAGAGCAATATTTTATGCCTATTTATGAATGCAATGGGTCATATATATGTTTGACTAAATTAATTTTAAAACACTTAAAGCTTAATTCCTATTAGTTAATGAGAAGCGTCATGGTGTAGCAGAGAGAGAAATGGCCTCAGATTCAGAAAGAACTCATTTTAAATTCTATCTCTGACATATACTGGCCCTGTCTATGACAAGTAGATGGGGCTGGACCATAGGACTAGCCTTGGAAGTATTAAAACTGGAGTTCATCCCGTGCCAAGTCACTAGCTGTACGACCCTGAACAAATGTCATTTTTTCTCAGTCTCAGTATACCTGTGTATACAATGAGGCAGTAGGTCTCTGTCCTCTAAACCTTCTTCTCCCTCTTTATCTAGCTCCCTATGATTCTGAGTAAGTTATTAACTTATCAGTGCTCCCATACAATTCTATGAGGTCAAACACTACGGAGCAGAGCAGTTTCCTGTGGACAGCAACTTGAAGTATTTGCAAGGGATTTGGAGGGAAAAAATGAGATCATCTCTGCAACTCAATGAACTTATATTCTATTGGGGCTCACAATTTGGAAGATAAGTCAATATATGTAAAGTATATACAGAATAATTTAAGGAGGTAAAAAGAATTAACTGTTAGAAGAAATTGAGAAAAAAACTCCCACCTCCTGTGTGAGGTGGCACCTAATCTGAGACTGAAAGAGAGCCAAGGGTACCAAGGGACAGATAGGTAAGAAAGGATGTTTGGGAGACAGCCTGATCCAAGATTCAAGAGTAAGAGATGAAATGCTATAAGAAGAATAATTACTAGTCTGGATTGGCTGGAATTTTGGCTGGGATCTAGAATGCATGAGGAGGACTAATATGCAAAATCAATCTGAAAACAATAGTTAAAATCAGCTTTCAAAGGGCTTTAAGTTAGAAGACTTCATCTTTTGTTTAATAGGCAATGAAGGGCAGCTAGGAGTCTAGGATAGATATCTAGGCCTGGAAATAGGAGGTTCTGGGTTCAAATCTGAACTCAAGACACTGCCTAACTGCGTGACTCTGAGGGAAGTCACTTAACCTCAATTGTCTGCTCTTCTGCCTTGGAACTAATACTTAATATTGATTTAAAGAAGGAAGATAGTGTTCTGAAATTTTTTTTAAAGAGGCAATATGGGGCCACGGAAGCTTTTTTGGGTGAGGCTTATAGAATCAATCCTATTCTTTGTTAATATCAACTTGGCAGCACCATGGAGAACAGATTGAAGATGGAAATGGCAAGTTGAAGAACACTAATTTGTAAGATAATACAATATTAAAAGCGAGAAATGCTAAGGGCCTGAACTTGAATGGTGGAAAGGAGCTGATTTTTGGAGAACCTCCTAAGTACTTTGAAAGCATTTTGCTCATTTCTAAACATGTACTTTCAAAAATGGCATATAATTATATACATAATAAATCTCATCTAATGAATGAATTCCATTAATCTGCATCACCTAGATATCTAAAGTACAAATGTTCTTTTAATCTATGGAGCATGACATTTAATGTTGGGGAAATGTATAATACTAAATTTATCTTCAATTTCTTACCACCATTGCTCTTGTTCTCAGCTCTTTTTAGCATTTGATCATAGGCCAAAATAATTTTATATATCTAATAACTGAGACCTTTAAGTGCATTTTCCTCTCAAATGTCCCCACCAATAGTCCAAACCCGCAAACACATCAAGAACAATCTACCTGTTTCTTAAAAACAGTAGTGTCGGGGTCCTTTCATGTCTCTTCTGTAAGGTACACAAGGTCATGTTCCAATTCTTAGAGAAAACATTTCTCAAAAGAAGTCACCGGAACCATGCCCTTTACACTATCTCCCTCTCATGAATTCTTCAAGATTCTTTCTAATTGCAGGGATTCTATGATGGGCTCAGAAGCATTTATAAGGATTGTTAGTTGTTATTGATATCATGGCATAGGATCATTCCTCAAATCCTTATTTATGCTGCTTAGCTCACATTGCAACCCACTGGACATTTCACAAGGAGATAAAAAACATATGCAAACACAAAGCTAGTCAAAGAGATCCAAGAGAAAACCAATACCCCAGAATTTGACTGCCCTGCACCATTCACATCTTACCTGGCCTTATTATTCATACTTCTAAAACATTCAAATCACTGAAATTGAGGAAACCAGTTTTCCACCAACTTAAAAGCCCATGGCCTCCTCACTTTTATTTATTACTTACATGGTGGAAATCTCAGAGGTAACAACAAGATGATGCTTTTAACCTGCCCTACCAATCAAATGCCCAGACTTCTTGAATGAGGTGGGAAGAAATGATGTATAAAGGCTACAGTGTTCAGACTGGCTACACAATAAACTCGTGGGGGAATTTTGGTTTTCTCATTTTCTCTAGACCTTACGTATAGTTCAAATGGTACCATGTAAATAATGATGAATGAATGTGAAAAGGTGTAATTCTGAAAAGCTAAATGATGCTTTTCCTCTTTTTCTTTTGACTGGCTCCTGGTAATCTCCTTTTGCTATGAGGTACCTAACAGATTAAGTGTGACTAAAATTAAAACAGTATTTTCAGAGATAGTGATCTCTTTATTTGCTGCTCTATATGTTGCTCTATTTATCTCTCTATAGAACATTGTTCAATATAATGGGGTTCATTTTTCATGTTCATTTAGATTACTGATGTTCTTGATGGCTCAATGGTCTATAATTACATATGGAAAAGGCATGTGGGGAGGTAGTCAGACTTCTACTGAGTTATCAAACTAAGGAACAGGGCTTAAAATTGACCAGAATGTTTTTATAATACAAGACCATATTTCATACATTTTATTTCATTTTTATTCTTTATTCAGATTTCTCTGAAACCTTAGAAAATCATCGGAATTAATTAGGTTCCTCACTCCTTGATGGCATTTGAGAAAGGGAGTTACTTCACATGGATAATTTTATTCTTTTCCTAACTTATTTTATGTTATCATTATTAGAGAGGTGGGGTGACCTTGAATAGAGGAAAATCTGGGTCTGAGTCCTTTTGTTGTTTGTTCAGTGGTTTCAGTCATATCTGACTCCTCTTCACACCATTTGAGGTTTTCTTAGTAAAGGTGCTGGAGTGGTTTGTCATTCTATTTCTATACAAGCAGATGAACACAACAAATTAGCAGATTAACAAGCACTTAAAGCTTTCTCTACCTCAGTTTCTGTGGTTTCATTAGTCCTTTCCCCTCCCTTTCCTATACTTGATGCTTTGTTAAGAAATCGTGCTACAATTGAATACTGGATTCCCTGCCTTTAAATCCTATTTTCAACACTGTAACACCATGGGCAAGTCATGCATCCCCTTTGAGCCTTGGTTTCCTCATCTGTGAAATGAGGATAGCTTGTTGCAAGGATCAAATAAGAGAATATATAGAAAGTGTTTTCAGTGCCATATACCTTTAAGTTATTATTATTATTAATAATAAAGTTAATTTTCTTAGAACTATATAGAATCCAGATATATACCTATGTTAATCAGTACATGTATTTCTATGTTTATTGTCACAGTAAACATCTTTGATAAGGCTAGTTTCATCTATCAATTCCCTGCCTCTATCCAAATCAATGGATGCTTCCTTAGGTCAATGTACTACTGGGGGATACATAAACAAATTTTTTAAATAATTACTGAATTAAAAGACTTTGTATTCTACTAGTAACATATATAAAATTACTTGTTAATATATTTTATGCTATTATGTATTTATTACATATTTTATCTGCTACATATGTACCTATATTTTATATTTTTATAGAAGGATTTCTGTAGGAAGTGATGCATGATCTGAATCTTTTTTTTAACCCTTACTTTCCTTCTTAGAATCACTACTGCATATTGATTCCAAGGCAGAAGGACAGTAAAGGCTAGGTAATGAGGGTTAAATGACTTGTACAGGTTCATACAGCTTGGAAGGTTCTGTGACCATACTTGAATCCAGAACTTCTTGTATGATCTGAATCTTAATGGAAACCTAAGAGAGTAGAATGAAGAGGGAGAATTCCAAGATACCAAGAGTACACAGTCTGTGCAAAGATGCAGAAGTGGGATATGGATGATCAAGTTCAGGCAACAAGTAGACCAATTTACCTGGAAGAAAGAATTTGTGAAAGGGAGTCATAAAATAATAGCATCAAGGTAGAGTCAATGCATCCTGGAAGCAAAAGGAAAGAACTGAAAATCTTTGAGCAGAGATTTGATTTGGTTGGACTTCTGGTTTAAGATTGCTTTTATAGGACCATAGAGGACATATTGGAGAAATGAGCTACCAGAAACCAATGGATCACTCCATATTACCATTCTCTTGTATTAGTTGAATACATGATATAGCACTTTTCCTCTAGTCTGAGACACAGAAATAATAATTTTTCTTCTGTTCACCAATATCATATACTCTTACCACAGAAGTTTCTATTCTTTTAATACATACAAGAGAATCCTATTAAGGGAATACTGAGTAAAAAATAAGTCTTTGGAATAAATTAGACAAAATTGAAAATATCCAAAAATAGGTAAAATGATCCCATAATTTTCCTTAAACTCAAAGAAAATTATGTCTACAGAGAGTGCATGATTATAAGAGGAGCAATCACTGCAGAGAAAGGGCTCATCTTCTATGCCACCATCAATGCCAATCTGCCAGGCAATTGAAGCCAAGAGCTTCACAAAGGGTAACACCCACCAGACCATTGAACCTGCTACTGTCCCAGTCCCCAAAACCATAATCTTGAAAAGCAAGCTGTGTGATGATGCTACCAGGTAACTGCTTCTGAGAATGCAGCAATTGCTAGCTCTTCATGAACCAAACAAAGACCCAGATGAGAATTTTTTCAACTCCAATGTCCTTTGAACTGTATAATAGTTCTAGAAACTATATTGAAGAAGACAAATTGCCATCTAGTTTGTCACCGTGCCCTAAGGGCAATGGGATCTTTCTGTCTGACTAACCTGAAACTTCTTATATGTGTTATTCATTCTCACCCCCCAACCATTACAATGTGAGCTCCTTGGGAGAGGGACCACTTCTCTTTGATTTATGTATGTTGTGCTTACCACAGGGTTTTACACATAATAAATCCTTAATAAATGCTTTTTAATTCATTCATGTATCCATATCTATGTTAAATGTTAATTACCAATGTATTCCTAATTTCTTTTTTTAAAATACTATCACTTTATGTATCCATCTAATCTTTTTAAGTTACACTAATCAAGTATGAGAACAAAAAAATACATATTTTTTTAATCATGTCATCTTTTTTTTAACTCTCTCACCAGCATATCTAAATGCTTAAATTTCTTTCTTTTTTTTTTGTGAAAAGCAGCAATTGGTCAGAAATGTTTGGGGGAAATTGCTTCATCAATTATAAAATCACCAGGATTTTTTTACCCAAAGCACATTACTTTAACAATGACTTTACAGAAAGTCTTACTGAGATCTATTATGATGGATAGAGTTACTACTAATTGACTAATGCAACCGGACATAAATTGGGTTATACATATTCTCATCCCAGAGCTCCACAATTCAATGGTTGTTAGTATATTAAAAATAGAGTCAAATATCATTGGAACAGCTTGACAATAAAACTTGTTCACAAATAATGTCTTTTAGCCTTTTGAGTGAAAAATCACATAATAAAGATGTGCTTTGATAGAGTATTAAAATTTAATATCACATCAGAGATGCCAAGGCTAAAACTTCATATTCATGCAAAAACTTCACTCAGGAACTCTAAGAGCCTTAAACGTCTTCTTTCTGGAACATTTGGAAGTTAGGAGATAGCATTATCTTGCTTTAAGAAATGGGGGAGCAAAGAAAAGATTGTTTGACCTAGCCAAAAAAAAAAAAAAAGGAAAGTGGAAAGTCAAAATCACCAATATCCTGAAGGAGGTTCTTAAGTAAGTTCCATTCTAGTGATAAAAAACCATTAAAAATGATAATCCTTCAAAATGATAATCTTATCATTAATACCATAATTGCCCGAAGCACTTATTAAAGTCAATTTCAGTTGGTATGGCCATCTTTGTATTGCTGTGAGTCATGAACAGTACAAAGAATTGTTGATGAGTATGGCTCTCAGGGCACATGTAGATACTTGATGATCTTATAAGATGAGCCCATATAGGTGACACAGTAGAATGCTAGATCTCAGTTTAAATTTGCCCTGCCACTGTTACTAGATACTTCACTCTGGACAAATCACAACCTCTGTCTTTCTCTGTTTCCTTGTCTATAAAGTGGAGATAATAATAATAATACCTATCTCTGAGGGTTGCGTGAGGACAAAGTTAGATAATATTTGTAAAAGACTTTGCCAACCTTAAAGTATTATAAAATGCTAAAAATTATCATAGGAATTATGAAAGGGATCTTAAACATGATAACATCATCAAAGAAAAAAATACATATCTAAAATAGATGGGGGGTTGCATAATCAAAATGAGGGATAACCCATGATTCTGCTTCAATGAATTTCTCAGGATGTCAAGAAAAAGTGAGGCAAGTGTTCAGCACATGGAGTATACTCCTTGTGGTATTTTATAGAAAAGCATGAAAATGGATTATAAAAGATAAGTAGGAATAAATGGGTAAGAATCAACAAGCACTATTGGAAAAATTTCCTATATCAATGTTGTCACACATGGATTTAAGTATTTGGATGTTTAAACATTTGAGTCAGATTTATTCCAGTGGGTAAGACAGGAAAAATGTCCAAGGTAGTGTGAGAGAAAAGATACAGAAGATCAGTGTTCATAGTTCAGAACCTTACCACCCCCAAAACTTGTCTTTCAGACATGACAATAATTTTGTTGCATAGAATTTTATATTATCTAGATCCGTGATGGTAAACTTATGACACGTGTGTCAACACTGACAAACGTAGCCATTTTCAATGACACGTGGCCACATGTGGGCTAAGTGTGCCTCAGGGCCAGAGTCCTGTGCCTGCAGCCATGGCGGGGGGGGGGGGGGGGGGGGGGGAGCTGCTCCACATGCTGGCCAGGGCTAGTGGGGCTCCCACAGGAACAGGGAAGAGGAGAGTGCATGTAAAAGGAGCACAAAGACAGGCAGGCTGGTGGGCAGCAGCTGCTGCTCTTGAGGCACCCTTGGGCCAGCTGGCTGGAGAGGGGTGGGGCAGGGTGGGGCATGGTGTGGCAGGGCCAGAGGAAGACTGGGTGGGGCTCTGGCCCAGGTGCAATGGAGGAGTTTCTGGAACTGATTAACAGACACTTTTAGCACCCTGAAAAATATAGCAATGGCTTTACTGAAAAATTTTCCCTCTATGTACTTTTGTGAGACCTTATTCTCAACTTTAAATAATATAAAAACCAACAAAAGAAACAGATTGATAGATGAAGTTAGTAGCACTTGCTTTGGCCTTGAAGTATACAAAATACTAAACTTCAATTGATTTAGCAAATGAAATTCAGCAACAAAAAAGTCACTAATTGGCAAGTTAAAGAATTCCCCCTCCTTCACACTTATATTAGTTCAGGCACCCCACACAAATTAAATAATATCAAGACCAACAAAAGAAACCTGACTGACAGAATAAGTCACTAAGCAAGTATGTTAAATAATTAGTTTTTGGTTAATTAAATACAGTTATATATTAAAATTATACATTTTTGTTATTTAAACTATAAATATCATGAAATTATGGGTTTTTTCTCAAAGTGACACACCACCCAAGTAATGCTCATTTTTTGGGCAAATTTTGACACATCAAGGTCAAAAGTTTGCCCATAACTGATCTAGACCATCCCCCTCCCCATTTTCTATCCCAGCACTGAAGAAGTCAGGTGATTTTCCTTTTGTTGTGACATCTTTTGTAATTCATAAGACCTTTATTTTGATCAGTGTAAGATCTCCCATTTACAGAATCTATCCCAAGAGCATAGCCCAAATACCAAGCATTAGTGAAGCCTATTTCTGGACTCATCTGTTGCCAGTACCTTCTTCATCCTAGAACTTACCTGGTATTGTTTGTACCTGTACATGTTCTATGTAATACTGTCCCTTAAAAGTGGAAGCTCTTAGAACAGTGGTTCTCAATCTCTCAATTTATAGCAATGAGAATACATAATGCATATCAGATATGTATATTCCAAATCATAACTGTAGCAAAATTACAGTTTTGAAGTAGCCACCAAAATGATTTTTTGGTTTGGGGTCACTGCAACGTGAGGAACTGTATTGCAGGGTCACGGCATTAGAAAGGTTGAGAACCACTGTCTTAGAAGGAAATAACTTAATTGCTAAAAGGAAGGAAGGAAGGAAGGAAGGAAGGAAGGAAGGAAGGAAGGAAGGAAGGAAGGAAGGAAGGAAGGAAGGAAGGAAGGAAGGAAGGAAGGAAGGAAGGAAGGAAGGAAGGAAGGAAGGAAGGAAGGAAGGAAGGAAGGAAGGAAGGAAGGAAGGAAGGAAGGAAGGAAGGAAGGAAGGAAGGAAGGAAGGAAGGAAGGAAGGAAGGAAGGAAGGGAAAGAAAGAACTAAAAAAAATAAACAGAAAATTGATTTATTTTGTAGACATTCTAATTCAGAAAGCCACTGAAGTGTATAGTGAAAGTGTTCACCAAACTTTCTGATCATATATGCCTGTCAGTAAAAAAAAAAAAATAGTTACTTATCCTCAATATGTACATATTGTGCTTACTATCTTGGCATTTCGGAACTATGTCCAAAGGGCACTAAAAGACTGCCTGCCCTTTGACCCAGACATAGCCCTGCTGGGTTTGTACCCCAAGGATAATAAGGAAAAAGACTTGTACAAGAATATTCATAGCTGCGCTCTTTGTGGTGGCCCAAAACTGGAAAACGAGGGGATGCCCATCAATTGGGGAATGGCTGAGCAAATTGTGGTATATGTTGGTGATGGAATACTATTGTGCTAAAAGGAATAATAAAGTGGAGGAGTTCCATGGAGACTGGAACAACCTCCAGGAAGTGATGCAGAGCAAAAGGAGCAGAACCAGGAAAACATTGTACACAGAGACTGATACATTGTGGTACAATCGAAGGTAATGGACTTCTCCATTAGTGGCAATGCAATGTCCCTGAACAACCCAGAGGAATATAGGAGAAACAACACTATCCACATTCAGAGGAAAAAATGTGGGGGTAAAAACACTAAAGAAAAACAACTGCTTAATGACATGGGTTGATGGGGATATGATTGGGGATGTAGACTCTGAATGAACATCCTAGTGCAAATACCAACAACATGGAAATGGGTTCTGATCAAGAACACATGTGATACCCAATGGAACTGCACGTTGGCTATGGGAGGGGTGGGGGGAGGGGAAGGAGAAATAGAAAATGATTTTTGTAACTAAAGAATAATGTTTGAAATCGACCAAACAAAAAAAATTAATTTAAAAAAAAGGAAAAGAAAAGAAAAGGAGTCAAAAGTGATACCAGGAGAATGGAAATCTGTCCCTATAAGATGACTTTGCTCTTGACACTGTTAGAGATATTTGGAAGATGAATAGGCTTTCAGTGGGGGAGGGGGGAATAGGTAGGATAATGTAATGATTTGTTCCAATCCAAATCACCATCCACCCTGCCTGTTCATTTCTGGTTGCCTTGCTCCATCCAACCCAAAATAAAGGGGATCAGAGGGCAGAGATCTTCCTCCCACATCACTCATTCCCTCCCCAATCCAAAGGTTCCCTTTAGAAGGGTACAGGGAAAGGATGGAGAGAATTGGGAGAACAATTATATTTTTTCCTAGTTCCCTTCTCTGAGCCAAGTTCACAAATGGAGAGACTGAGAAACAGGAGACTTAGAGCACTGAGAGGTAAAGGAAGTTGTGGTTTTCTTGAAATAAGCCCAGAAAATAACTACAAATTCTCTATATCATCAAAAGTAGCATCTGATTTATGTTCTTACCCACAAAATGGTTGATCACATGAACCTTAGGATGCTGCCATTGTCTCCCAAAACTTTCCAGGCTCTGTCTTGAAGGCTACTTGTATAGTGAAGAATGAATTTACTTCAGGGTAATAGAGTTAGAGGGTCAAGTATAGAAGCAGCATGATCATGATACAGGCAATAAATATTTATTAAGCACCTACTAAGTGCTACAGTTTGTAAGGTCCAATAGTGCTCTTTCCACTCTTTTCCAGTAGATAGAATACTATTGGACTTAAAGTCAGGAAATATCTAATTTGAATTTCATCTCTGACACATACCAGTCATATGATCAAAGATGCAAATTTAATTTCTCTGAACCACAGTTTAATAATAATATTAATAATAACAGCAATTATATATATATATATATATATAACACTTTAAGAATTACAAGAGCACTACAAATTTTTCTCATTTGATCCTCACAATAGCCCTGGGAGGTAAATGATATTATTATCCCCATTTTACAGATGAAGAAAATGAGATAGTTTGAAGTTTCAAGACTTACCCAGGGTTATACAACAAATATTTGAGCTGGATTTTTACTCAGGATTTTGTAACTTCAGGTACAGTGCTCTATCCACTACCCATACCTACCATTCTACTGAAATAGCAGTCTCAGTGGTAACAAAAGGCCTCCCAATTGATAAATCCACTGACGTTTTGTCACCCCTCCTCTTCCTCCAAATATCTACAGGGAAAATAGTAGGTGCAGTATTCTCACACCTACCACCATATATTTTAGGCTAGTATTTTTTTTAAGAAGGAGAGTCAACTTTCAGAGGCAGTGCCAAGATGGCAGAGTAGAGAAATTATTCAGCTGAGCTTTCCCAACTTTCCCCCTTAAACACTTTAAAATAATGCCTTTACTTGGATTCTAGGGTGGCAGAGACAGCAAAACATCAGAGAGAGACATTCCTACAGCCTGAGAGATTTGTGACAAAACCTTCTTGCATTGTCTGAGCCTAATCCTACATGGCTAAGAAGCTGGACCATGTCTGCACAGAGATTCTTCACAAAAGACCTAGCTTATACTGGCCAGAAACATGGTCAGATCTGAGGACTGATACAAGTTTTCTTACAATTATACATCCAAGAAACTTCTTATGTCTTATCCCCAAACTGGCCCAAATACTGATCCATTAGTTACTGTTTCTATGTTCCTTTGATTGAATGCAGACCTTTGGATGAGGGGAGTGGAACATCTCTTCTTCTGATTTCAGTAACTTGTGCTTCTTTACTCTTCCCTCACCCAACTCAGGAGGTCTCTAATCCTTCGTCCAATTAGAAATCAGATTACATAAATGTTTGTGTTTTGGTTGTTTTATTTTAGTTAATTGGTCCTTTTTGGCAATTGTTTTTAATGCATAAACATAATCTCTCCTTGTACTTAGGATCCAGGCCTAAACTGAGGAGGTTTGTTCCCTACTTTTTAGGCAATTGGCATGCATTGCTAAATAAATTAATACACTGAGAAGCTCATACTCTTGTTTCCTTGGTCATTTCATCTTTCGCCTGCCACAAGTGAGTGGAAGCTCTGAGGAACTGTATCACTTTTAGACCCATGGGAGAAGGAATCCTAAAGAAAAATATTATCTCTGGTCCCAAGGGAACAGGGCCCCTGAGAAGCAGAATTGATTTCAATCCCTGAGGGATCTTTCCTGGGTAAGGATAAGAGTGCATATAAGGAGAGCACTGAGCACATCTTTCCCAGATCATAAACCTTGAAAGCACTAGAAACTTCTAAGTCTGCAGAACTAGCTCTGAAACCAACAATGCATCAAAGCCTGGAGTGTGAGGCAAGTCTCCCACACAGGTAAAGATGAGAACAGAGCTCAACTTTTTTTAAAAGTTCAAACTCAAAAAATAGAGTGCAAACAAGTGAAACAAAAAATTAAATAAAAGCCTTAGAATAAAATGTTACAGTGATGACAGGGAAGATTAAAGCACAAGCTCAGAAGAGGATAATGAAGTCAAAATAGCTACAAGCAAAGCCTCCCTCCACCACCAACACCCCCCCAAAAAGGGGCATTAGATACAAGTTCAACAAGAATTCCTGGAAGAGCTAAAAATGACTTTGAAAATCAAGTAAAAGCAGGAGAAGGAAAATTAGGAAAAGAAATGAGAGCAAAGGAAGAAAATTATGAAAAGACAATTAACAGTTGGGTAAAAGAGAAATAGAAACAATGAAGAAAATGCTACAAAACAGAATTGGCCAAATGGGAAAAAAGAGGTACAAATGTCATTGATAAAAATAACTCCTTAAAAGTAGGATTGGATTTACATGATAAACATAGAAATATGTATTCTATGATGATATATGTAAAAATTATATCATATGCTCTGCTTTCTTAGGGAGGGAGGGATCAAAGGAGAAATAGAAAATGGATTACAAATATAAGAAAATAAATATTTCAAAAGTTATATTGACATATAAGCTGGGGAATTTTTTTAATGTAGGATTGACTAAATGGAAAAAGAAGTATAAAACCACACTGATAAAATATAATCATTTAAAAGTAAGGTTGGGCAAGTAGAATTTAATGATTCTATGAGATGTTAAGGAATAATAAATCAAAATAAAAAATATTAAAATTCAAAAAAGTGAAATATCTTGTTGGAAAATGAGATGGAGGAAAAACTTGATAACCAGATTTAGGAGAAATAATTTATGGATTATTAGACTATGTGAAAGTCACGATCAAAGAAATAGCCTAGATCATATTTCAAAAAAAAATTCAAGAATCAGAGGGTATAATAAAAATGGAAAGAAAAGACCTATCACCACCTAAAAAAGATACCAAAAATGAAAACTCCCAGGAATATTATAGCAAAGTTCTGGAGCTCTAATATCAAGAAGAAGATACTGCAAGTAATCAGAAAAAAATCTATTCAAATACTGTGGAGCTACAGTCAGGATCACACAAATTTAGCAATTAGGTTTTAAAGGAGTGGAGATCATATAATATGATATTATATGGAGGAAAAGTTCTGGGATTACAACCAAGAACATCCTCCCCAGGGGGAAAAAAAGAAAGAATAGAAAAAATAGAAAAAATAAGATGGAAGGAAGTACCCAATTAGCAATCATAACACTGAATGTGAATAGAATAAACTAATCCATTAAAAGGAACTGGATAACAAAATTAATTAGAAACAAGAATCCTACAATATGTTGTTTACAAGCAACACACAGGCACATGCAAAGTTAGAATTAAGGGCTAAAGCAGAATTTATTATACTTTAGCTGATGGTTAAAAAAAAAGGGCATTATTAACAATATAAAAAAGAGACCAATGATGAAAACAACTATTCACTGCCAGAGAAATAACTGAGAGATTCTGAATGCAGATTGAAGTATAACATTCTTCACTTTATTTCCTTCATGAATTTTTCTCTAATATAAGACATATAGTAAGCTATATGTCTTTTTTTCAGAACATGATGAACGTGGAAAAATTAATTTCATTGTAGCATAGGTATAACCCATGCCATATTATCTGCTGTTTCATGGAGCAGTAGAGACCATGGAACACAAAAGTCTTTAAATGAATATTTAAATTGTATCTAAATGTAATCTGGGGAAAATATAAAATAAAAAAGGCAGGTGTTACAATAATGATCTCAGATGAAGAAAAGACAAAAAGAGACACCCTTAAAAGGGATAATCAGGGAAGTTACATCTTGCTAAAAGGAATCCCAAACAGTGAAGTAATGCCAATACTAAATATATATGCACCAAATGGCATAGCATTCAAATTCTAGAGGAAAATTAAATAAATAAGAGGATGAAATAGATAGTAAAACTACACTACTGGGGACTTTAACTTTCCATTTTCAGACCTAAATAAATCAAACCACACAAAATAAAAAAAAATAATAAAAAAGAAGTCAAGGATATGAATCAAATCTTAGAAAAATTATATATGATAGACTTCTGGAAAAAACTGAATAAGATAGAAAAGAGCATCCCTGCATATGATAACTTCACAAAAATTGACCATGTATATCAGGACATTAAAACCCTCACAACCAAATGCAGATAAAAAAAAATATTTAGTGCACCTTCTTCAGACTACAATGCAATGATAATTATACTCAATAAAGTGCTGTGGAAGCATAGATTAAAAATTAATTGTAAACTAAATAATCTAATCCTAAAGAATGAGTGGGTCAAAGAACAAATCATAGAGACAATCAATAATTTCACTAAAGAGAATGACAATTATGAGATAGCATTCCAAAATTTCTGGGATGAAGCCAAAGCAGTACTTAGGGGAAATTTTATATCATACATCAATAAAAGAGAGAAAGAGCAAGTCAATGAATTGGGCATGCAATTTAAAAAAGAACTAGAAAAGGAACAAATTTAAAATCCCCAAATAAACACTAGAATGGAAATCCTGAAAATCAAAGGAGAGGCTAATAAAAGTGAAAGTTAAAAACTGCTGAACTATCATATAAAATGAGAAGTTTGTTTTTATGAAAAAATTAAATGTATAAATCATTGATTAACTCAATTAAAAAGAAAGAAGAAAACCAAATTGTTAGTATCATAAATAGAAATCCTGAATATATCACAAATGAAGATTAAATTAAATCAATTATTGGGAGATATCTTATCCAATTATATTCCAGTAAAACTGACAATGCAAGTGAAATTGATGAATATTTACAAAATATAATCTGCCTAGATTAATAGAACTCTCTTTCCTTTCCTAGACTGTTATAAATTGCTTTGGATTCTCCTTCAAGTGAGATAACATTTCTATTGCACTCAGAACCACATCAGACACATAGTGGGTAATTTAAAAAGTGCTTATTCTCTTCCATTCTACCTCCAAATGGTCTATTCTCTCTCTTCCTTTATGTTCTTATTGATTCACACCTTTATCACCTTATATTTGGACTATTTTAATGTACCAGCAGATTATTTCCAACTTTACACCTATGAGGACCCCTTTTTATATTAAAAAATTCAATTAATCCTCCCTCAAACACTAGAACTCTTTTCATTAGTATACATAAGAGATTAAGAAAATACTCACATTGATCTGTGGTCTCATAAATATGGAAATCCCCTTTCTTGATATAGATCACAATCTATCCATGTCTGCCTGTCCAATGTGACTCATCCATAATCTTGATGAAGATCCACCCAATGTGCTAAGGGCTTTTCTTACGTTCTTTCTTTCTAATAATATTAACATTGTAGATCATGGCTATCCATAGACAGTTCCTCATGGTGGTCATATGGTCAGGACATTTTGGATTTTTATTGTTCTATTTCCTTCATGATGTCTATTATTTATTTAATGTATTATTACTTGTTTAGTCCTACTCTGTATACTCTGGGCTTCTCCTTTGGATGATCTTCAATCATACTTTTTTTCAGAGATTACAGAGAGATTTCTTGGCTCAGAGCAATGAAGAATATCACCATTAAAAAAGATAGACCTGAGTTTCTGGAAGAAGATTGGAAGTTTTAAAGAGAATTGTGAATTTTCCCAAAGGTAATATAGCCTGCTCCTCTCTTACAATTCAGTTTTGAATGAATCTATTCCATTTGAAGTGTCTAAGAGGTATGTACTAATGGATAAGCCTATTGAGTTGTCCATCCAATTGTTCATCATAGTGTGGACAATAGGCATTCTTTATCCACTTGGATATTCCTATGTAGATAATTTTGTTCATTCAAGCCTCAGTGCTGATCACCATTTTATTCTTTCATTCTTTTTTCAAGATCATTCATCAGCAATGTACTTTCATTGCTATTATAATAACCAAGAAAATTAGGGACAAATTATGTCCAAGCCCTCTTGAGATGTATAAATGTAGTGACTTGATTTCATTTTTCTAAAGAGTTCCTATAGAACTATACATTACACATCTGAATCATGATAATCTGGTTGACAATTTGACATTGATCATTTTCACCTCAATTTAAAAAAATTAATATGAAATGCTTATTAGCATAAAAATATGTCCAGTATCCAACATTAAAACTGAGATATGTCGGTTCTTTAAAAATTTATTTTGCTGAATGCTCTTATCACAGTTATGCTTTAAACAATTTCAACATATATAAACAAACCTTAATTTACCCCATGAAAGGAAGCTTATGAATGCAGAACACAGAACACACATATGATTACACACATACAAATGTACACACACACACAAAGTGAAGTATGGAAAAATAATTATAATATACTGTACTGATTATTCCTTTTAAGAATCTTGGAAATAATAGGACATAGATATAAATCATTCCATTCATGTAGCAAATGCCATTCTTTTACTCTTCAATAATGTTTTATTTTCTCCCAATTACAAAATAGCACCAATATTAAGGTAAGACTTTAAAAAAAACTGAAGAATTCATTCACTTAAAATTTTGCTTAGTTTATCTTATCTTCCAAAAAACAACCAAAAAAATCTGTTAGAAAAGAGACAGTAATATAATTTTTATATTTAATTAAATAAAATAATATGTAAAATACTACTAAACAAAAAAAGTTAAATTTATGGCTATCATTTCAAGTTGCTTTTTGAAACACCTCTAGAAGGTTCTGCAATATTTCAGGGCTTGATACAATCAACACATGGTGATCCATAAACAGTATCTGGATGACTTCACCATCAATAAGGAATTTCTCCTTGACTTGAATACTGCCCTGGATTTCTTCCATGATAGTGGTGAACACATGTGACTAGCATACCTCTGCCGATTTCATATTTTTACTAACATTAATGATCAGTGAACCTCTGAAGGAAGTCATCTGTCTAATTCTTTCTAAAAGGAATCTTGTATAATTTTGTCTTGTATGAGATAGCGCTGTTTATACAGGTTATTGCAAAATATCACCTAGGAAAGTAAGCTTCTTCTCTCCTAATACCTAATTGCCAAATGAGAAAATAGTAATGAATGAAACTATTTGGCATACATATGAATTCATAAACTCCTTGCAAATAACTTAAATCTTCTTCTCCTCCTACCCAAATATCTATGGATTTTGGCTGACAAGTTTAGATAACTGGTACAGTTTATAAGGGAAACAAATAACTAGGAGGAAAAAAATCTTTGCTGTTTCCCTTTTAGTCTTCATTTATGAAATATATAATTGATTAATTAATACTTATAATATTGAGGCATTCCTCAAAAGAAAAATTATCAAAAGATATGTCAGTTTTCAAAAGAAGAAATTTAGGCTCTCAGTAATCTCATAAAAATGGTCTAAATGAGTAATAACTCAAGAAATACAAATTAAAGCAACTTTATAGTTACATCTCATACCTATCTGATGGGCAAAATTGACAAAAGAAAAAAAAGACAAATGTTGAAGGGTTTGGAATAAACACATACATTAGTGCATTGATGAATTGGTCTAACCATTTTGGAAAACAATTTGAATCTGCACCCCAAAATTTACTGACCTTTAATCCAAATATATCACCAAATATATTTAATCCAATATATCACTCTTAATCCAAAGAAATAAAAGAAAAAGAAGAATACATATTGTAAAAATATTTGTATCAGTTCTTTTCATTGTACCCCCAAACTGGAATCAGGGGAAAGAAGTAATGCTCTTATTGAGAAAGCTAAGTAAATGGTGGTATATGAATGTAATGGAATTACATTCGGGGGTAGCTGGGTGGCTCAGTGGATTGAGAGTCAGGTCTAGAGATGGGAGGTCCTAGGTTCAAATCTGGCTCAGACACTTCCCAGCTGTGTGACCCTGGGTAAATCACTTACGCCCCATTGCCTAGCCCTTACTGCTCTTCTGCCTTGGGGCCAATACACAGTATTGAGTCCAAGATGGAACGTAAGGGTTTAAAAACATATTATTATTATTTATTATGTCAAAATAAAGGATGAGATGGACAATTATAGAGGAAACAAGAATAACATTTATGAATTGATGAAAAGCAAATTGAGTACAACTAAGAAAATTAATGTAGTAACAACATTAAAGAGAAAAATAATTATGAAAGACCTCATCAACACAATACTAAACTATGAGTCAAAAAAATGTAAAGTATTTGCAAACTTTGAAGTGCTACATTGTATTAGCCATTATTATCATCCATGTTGGACACCATTATCACCTCAATCTTCCTGTTATCATTTTGTGATTCAAAAAGCTTCAATAGCTGTCTTCAGAATCTTTAAATATTTCTGGGCTTTCAAAACATCTAAAATTAATATTCTTGAACACTTTGGTTCCAGCTTCTAGGAGTCCCCAAAATTAAAATTTGCTTCTGTTATGGATAGTATACAACAGCCAAAAAACACATTTTACATATTTATATATTTTGTTGCTTTTATTTATTCAATTTTCCTTTCTAAAATATCCATCTTTTTTCTTTTGTCCAATTCCTATGCATTCTTTGTTTTTCAAATATAATATAATTCCTTAATAGGAACATGCAATCAATCTGTTAATAAAAGGTCAATTGTTTGCTTCCATTTGCATTAAAAGACCCAGATCAATAGCTCAGAGAGTATTTTATATGGACTGACAGTAGATCATTCTGACAGCTTGAAAACCCAGTTGATTGTATGTCAGACCCGAAGTCAGATAGACTTTTCTTCCTGAATTCAAATTTGGTCTCAGATACTGAGTTGCTTTGGGCAAGTCACTTAATCCTCTTTGCCTCTGTTTCTTCATCTGTAAAATGAGCTAAAGAAGGAAAGGGAAAACTACTTTAGTACCTTCACCAAGAGAACCACAAATGGGATTCTTGAAGAATTTTATATTGCTAAAACAAGTGAACATGATTTGGACATCCCTTGGTAATCCTAATTGACAGACTCTTTAATGAAGAAGTGGGCCAAGAGATCTTGGCAATTCCTATTTACTTCATCATTGGGAGGAAAACTAATCCTCAGAAGGGCAAATCAAGAAAACCCAGTTCAAGCATTTTCACCTCTTTGAAGTCTCTCCTTTCCATTGCAGCATTAACAGGAATTAAGAAAGAATTTGTTGCAGAAAGAGAGATTTTAGTTGAGACTTAGAGGAAATCATGGATCCAAGACATAGAGATGAGAAAGAAGAATACTAATACTACTATTAACAGTAAGTCAATCATTATGATAAAATCATAATATAGTGCTAGTATGTATTGTAATTAATATAATTCTATTATTATATAACATGATATTATATGGTACTATATTAATATTTTGTATTTATATTATATACATAGAACTGAGTTCAGGACTGGATAAATACATCTGGAAATCATCTGTATATAAGTATATATGAGAGATATGAGTGTGTTTGGAAGGGAGACTTAATAGAGGAAGAAATCTGCTGCGAAAGACTAGATATAATATGATCACTTAGACACATAAAATAGATTTGCATTGACAAGAAAAGATGCTCATAAAGAGACTGTAAGTCACATAATTTCTTTCAGCTTTTAATTTCTTCATCTGTAAAATGGGTATAAAAAGTACCTGTATCACAAGATTTATATGAGGATCAAATGAGATAATATTTGTAAATTAATTTGTAAACCTTATAGTAATATATAAATAATATTTATCATCTCTACCACTATAATTATTATTGTCGTTGATGCTTTGTGAGATAGAGGAAATGAGAAAAAGCAAGAGATAATGATGGAAGGAATAGGAGTGATGTAAGATATACTTCAAGTCTCTCTCCACTCACATCTTCTAACTTTTGCCAAAATGATTTTCAATAAATGCATATCCTAGCATATCATTCCCTATTCAATAAACTCTAATAGCTTTATATTGACTCTAAAATCAAATATAAACTCATTTGTTTAGGTGTGTTACTCCTTTAAAACCTCACCTCATTGGATTTGATCCCTGTTCTGCACTCTGTCATGCAGTCATACTGGCCTTTTCTCAATAACACTTTCTACCAGAAGCCTTTCTAGATGCCTTCAAATGGCAATGCCCACTCTTTCCAAATTAACTTGAATTTAATTATTCTTTATACATTCTATAAGCATATACAGAATATATATGTATAAGAATATACATTTACTTGTTGTCTTCCTTGTTAGAATACAAGCTCCTTGAGAATATTGTTTTATTCATTGTTTTTACATCCCCTGTGCCCAACACAACACCAGAGACAAAGAAGATGCTTATTATTCAGTTGATTAATTGCAAATGATATGAAAATAGAAGATGTTCAAAAATTGAAACTGGACCTAGTTATATGGGGAGGGGGCTTGGCTAGATCATCTGTTGGTAGAAGAAGACATTCAAACATTAAAAATGGGGTAAACTAGGAAGATTTAATTGGAGGAATCTATTTCTTACAGTCTGTCAAGGAAAAGGGGAATGAGAGATAAGCTCCTAGGTGGCCTTGATGAGTAGCATAGAGTGTCTAGCCCAAAAATGAAAGCGATGAGGGACAGACAGACAGGCGCGTGTGGGCGCGCGCGTGCACACACACACACACACACACACACAGAGGAGGAGTGTAATCAACATCATCATTGCCTTTGGGAAGGGATTGTTGATTGATCAGACAGTCTTCTACTTAGAGTCTTGGAGTCTTTCTTGACTAATATTGTCCTATATGGCCACCATTCCTCTATATATGTTTTCCTTCCATTAGTATTTAAACATCTTGAGGACTGGAGCTACCCATTTTATACTTATATCCTCACCATTTAGCAGAATGGTTGCATATAATTAATGATTTTCATTCTTTTTTGAGGTTTCAAGGGAATAATGCACATTTTAAAGCATTGTATGTGTTAACTATTATTATTATAACTTCCAGTTATGTGACATCACCATTGCCTTCACTAACTTTGTAGAGTTCTGAAGACAAAAGTAGTTCTCTAAAATTGTGACCTGACTTAAGCAAGGTGGTCTTTTTGATATTCCTGAAATATGGGGCTAATATGATTTTAATCATAAAACTTTGCCATTACAGCTTTTTATCAACAAAAAAATACAGTTGAAGGGGAAAACTAGTTTTTTTGTTTCATTTTATATTTTAAACATCAAACAATATTTATAGGGAAAGGGACAGATTTGTATTTTCTAATGGCATCCTGATAATCTTGGAGTGATTTCAAATTCATGAATGAGAACATTAAGATTACTGTATGGTGCCAAAGGAAATAACATTTTCATCTTAATTGTCTGTCCACCCTCTCTTCTCTCCCATTCACTTTCCTGATCTCCCCCATTTCTCTTATAGATAAAATTACTTTTAGAGACTGAATTCTAGGAAATTGAATTCAGAGACTGAATTGTAGAAAAAGTTGCTGATCCTTGTTTTATTGGGTGTTTTAAAGTTAATGACTTTTTGGAGAATTTAGTCTTCCTTAAATTAGACATTTTATTTTCCTTAAGGATTCATATATCATTTACAAGGGAATCATCCTAAAAGGCCATAGTAATACCTGTACAGTGCCTGTGTTTTTTTATTAATTTCATAATTTGAGGATGTATTGGCAATCTGTTCCAATTAGTCTCTGTTCATGCTTCAAAGTACTAGCTTATCTTCAGATAACATCAAATATAAGAGCTTACGATTTCATATTTAGTTTGTAGTTCTTTAAAAGACACAAAAGACATCATTTGTGAATAGCTGATCAAATGTTAGAATTCTTTTTTGGATCCAAAAGGCCTGTTAAAGTGAAATTTTCTTTGAAGTTCAATTTTATTTAAATGTCCTTCTCTAAGGTTGACCCAGTGTCGTAGTCTAGAGAAAAGGCCAATGAAAATAATGGATTTTTTCCCTTTCCTCTTTGGTAAGAAAACCAAGCTATTCCCACTGATGTTAGCATGAGACAGAAAGCTCTATCAGCAAAGAAGTGCTGTTTGTCACTCCTTGGCAAAGGAGAGGATCTGGCAACAAAGGAAAAATACAGTCAAGCAGATGAGAAAGTGCTTGGCAATTAAGAGAAGAAAGCAGGAGGAAGGAGCATGCCTAGAGATGGAAAAAGAGCCCCAAAACCAGAAACACAAAAGCCAGAGACAAAGAAAGAGAATGGAAGAAAGAAACTCCACACAGAGTTTCCAAGGAAAAGGAGGTGCTAAGGCTTGCAGAGAAGGTCCTTCAAACAGAAAGTGAAGGCCAAAGATTGAAACAATCTTTGACTTTCTAGTCAGCCCTTAGCAGTTGAAGTAAGACTTCTTTCTTCCTCGATGGTTATCACGCTTCCCGCACAGTAGCTTGAAATATTGATGATGCCTGTGTACATGCCGTGCACTCCTTCCATGATGGAAGAAACACACAATATTTGGAGATTTCAAACTTACTCTCCCAGCATCAGGGATCTTTGAGAGTTTCAAAGGTATTTTGGAAATCTGAAACTTCAACCTAGTTTCATTCAGGCACACAGGACAGTGTCACTTTTGAAATGGAAACAAAGAAAGAATTGTATTTTACAGCAAAGAAGAATAATGGGCTTAAAAAAAATCTGAGTTGAAATCCACAGAGACCTTAGCAAAAATACCTGGGGTTGACTGTGTGAATTAGACATGAAATCTTTACATCTCTAACCTCTCACTGATACAACTAAGATATGTTTATCTGAATCCTTTTCAATGGGCTGAGCATCCACATCTTTGGTTCCATCCCAGGCAGGACAAAGTATGGGAGGAATTTGTGCTAATCTGAATTTCCCTTTCCTTCTGCCCTCTTCCTAGCTGAAGGGGATATTTAATATACTCTAAAGAGCTTTCCACTCAAACTTGATGCAACTAATCCGTGGAATAAACTGCAGCAGAATTTTGCAGTGGTTATGGTGGTCTGGGGAGAAAGGCATTCATTACATTGTAGGCTGTCTTCCTTCATGACCCTAGGCAAGCTGCTGGACCCCTCTGTGTCAATTATTCTCTTCTTCCATGCTAACAATAAATGTAGATGGACGTGCCCTGCCTTACAAAATCATTTAAAATGATTACCAAGAACTTTTCAAATAGTGCTGTGCTATAAAAATCCAATAAAAATAAGTGCTTATTAATAAATAATCATTCATAAGGTAATTGTGGTAAATGCGAACTCAATCATAACACAATTCTAAGGAAAATAAAATGGCCTGCTCAATACTGCAGGCACCTTTAACTTGACGTCTTAAAATCGTAGGGTATGGGAATACTGGAGTTTACAGAGAATATTCTTTTCTAAAACATGAACCTGAATGAGAATCATGCTTTGAAATCACTGAAATCTCCTATCTGTCAGCCCACAGAGAGTCCACTGCTAAGTGTATAAGCCAAGAAGGTTATTTTTTAAATGAATGACTGATTATAGCAAAAAATCAAAAAATCATTTTATCTATAGTATTAAAGGATAGTCAACTCATGGCTAAACAAATCGGGCTATATTAATATTATAAAATATATCTCTAATGTGTATCAAGAATTCAAAGAAGCATAGGAAGATTTCTATGCCCAATGCAAAGCAAATCAACATAACCTCCTCCTACATAATGACCACAACAATGGAAAATGAAAAAATAACCACAAATTTGAATACTGTATGATTACAGCCCTAGAGAATGTTTGACATCCTATAACCCCCCCCCCCTTCACAGAGATGGAGGATAAGGGGCATGTTTAGTTTTCCTGAACTGTTTTTTTCCCCTTTTTTCTATTCTGTGGGCTTAGGCTCACTGAAGAATTCAGAAATGGAATTGAAGTAAAAACTAATTATATTAATGAACCTTTTATATCCAACACAAACATCCAAGAAAATAACACATTCTAAAATAATGCTTGAGCACATTTTTAATAACCATAATGAAGTTAAAGGGGAAGAACAAAACTTTATCTTCCTTTATAATGTATTCCTTATAATATATTCACCTAATGTAGAAAAAAATTATTTTCTTAAAATTAACAAAATTGTTTGGTGGTTGTTGCTATTTTAATTAATCAGCCAATCAAAAAACATTCCTTGTGTGATTTGGGCACTTTGTTAAACCTTGGTGCTGGTAAGGTAATAGCTTGAACCATTATAAGCAGGAAAAACAACCTAAATAAACAAAACTGAAACATATGTAAATAAAAGTTGTTCTTATTCAAATTTAATTCCCAATTAAAATAATTACTTAAAATAATTATTTTAAGCTTGAGAGTAATATCATGACTCCTCTGATTAACTTGTCTCCCTATTCTACTGCTTAAGAATTTATTTTAAATGACAAGTTAAGAATGCAGTCTTATTTGTTCTGAGCTCCCAGTTAGGAAAATTTCCAAATTTTAGGTGGAAGTTAGTCTCTCAAACTTAATTTCCATTTTAATCACCTTCTATTTAACCCCAGCTTCTTTGTGGTTGAGGCAAAAATTCAGATTACTGGAATTTGTGAGTAAAGAAGAGGAAGAATATATCCCCGCGTCTGGTGATATAGGGGATTGAAGAGGAAATTGTGGAAAGAGCAAGTCAAATTGAATCCACAGGAATTTATAAAGTCCCTACTCTGAGGATAGTATGAAAGGCAAATAACAAGAGACCGTATTGCCAAGATCTTCATAAGGAAACATCATGAAAATATTTTATCCAACCAGATACATGGGGAATAAATTGGGAACGCTTAGAGGAAAAGCACTAAGTAGAATTAGGGAGAGATCAGATAAGACCAGACCCTTCCTTGGAATTTCAAAAAATCAATTACAGATGGATTATTAAGAAAAGTTACCACCTCACAAAGACAGAGACAATGAACTCATCCTTCTCCCTTTACACCAGCAAAAAAAAGGGCGGGCTGTTTTATACATCTCTAACCTGTGACTTTCTCTTAGGCACAACTTTTTAATCCAATTCAATTTAACAAATAAGTCATGGGTCCACACTATCTATAAAATGGGGATGTGGTTGGAGTGGGGGGGGTCACTAAAGTTCCTTCAAATTTGAAATTCTATAAGGTATATATATTAATTACTACCTTTTCACATTCCAAATATCAATCTTTAACAACTTGTATCATCACAGAGAATCATTGTTATAATTTGGTGGTCAGAGGATGAAAAGATAGTTCAGATTCTATTTCCTATACTTCACATAGGTCACCATAGCACGTTTGTTAGATTTAATGTACAACTAACTTTATGGACCACCCAGAGATCACATTTTAAGAATTGTGATTCTTGTGTCTCCTGTTATCTGATTTGGTTCTATCTATATAGGGATATATCAATATTTATATTTATATATGAGAGTGTAACACGATCCAGAGATTTAAAAAAAACTATTAATTATTAAGTACAGTAGTAAAAATTTATCTATCAACTAAAAATTTACTTATTTCCAAAGAGGGCCCTGGTCTTTTTATGTCTATTGTTATTATTTATTAGTAAGAAGAATATTGAATATATAATGACCTTCTTGCCTGATCTTATCTTTGGCTATGCTGAACAGCTTGCCCTCGAGGATTCTATTTTAAGATAAAATTTTGATTAGGGACTGGAAATATTGATGCATGATCCAAAATAAATGGAATCAAATTATGAAGGGAATAGTACATAAAACTGTGTCTGCAGTAACAAATGTAAGCAAAACCACATTCAAGCAAGATAACATGAGCTTTAAGACCACACTCCTGGAGAGGACATTTTAGGCTCATTTATTTAAGTAGACAAAATGAACACCACTTTTTGTAAAGGAATTTCTTTAGCCATTAGTTTTGCCAAGAGAAAAGGTATCAATTTCTTTTTCTTTTATTCTGAGTAAAATAAAATAATTTACAACATTAAAATGAGGGTCTTGTGTTTATAAAGAGCCTATCTTAAAGCTGTATGAAGAATTTTAATGTCTAGATAACTATTCATCTGAAATAATGCTTGGAAATTTATGAGAAAACATAGTAATGATCACGTTTTGTAAATGATAGGGGTCTAAACAGATGGCTCAAAAACTGACATCATTATAGAGGACTGCATTCTCAAAGGGAGAACACTAGCTTAGTGGTAGAACAAAGCTGACTAAGGACAAGTCCCTAAGGAATCCAATCTATTTGTTGCCTTTACTGATGAACTCATGAATTCAATTCACAAACTATATGCTATGTAGCCCAACTACCTGTCTTAAGATAAGGCTAAAGTCCATAGTCTCTGACTTCAAAAGTTTAAAATTTGTATTGAGATGAGGGGGTAGATGGGGATCCCATAGTAAATTTAGACAATTACATAGAAATGTATATAATAACTGGTCTGTAGAGATCCAAACAGAGTGATGTAAATGATTTACGACAGATTGCATCTTTGTTAAAATGCTAACATATCTTTGGTTTTTGATACTTTAGAACAGTCATCATCCTCTCAGAACTGGAAAAGACTTCAGAAACCATTTAGTCTTGTCACTCATTTTATTGTTCAGTCATGCCTGACTCAGTGTCCTTTTTTGGATTTTTTGTGATTTGCCATTTCCTTCTCCAGCTCATTTTACAGATGAGGAAACTGAGGAAAACAGATGACCCTATTTGGGGGTTTTCTTGGCAAAGGGACTGGAGTGGTTACCCATTTCCTTCTCTAGCTCATTTTACAGTGGGGATGAGAATTAAGTGACTTGTCCAGAATCACACAGCTCGTAAATATTTTTGGGAAGATTTGAACTCAGGAGGCTGAATTTTTCTGATTCAAGTCTGGCACTCTGTCCATCATGCCATGATTTTTCACTAAATCCTAAACCATCATCAGTCATCTTGACTTTTGTCTTAACCCTGGACTTTGATGTGAGAAGAGAATGAAGCTGATGATTTTGTACAGCTTCAACTCACTTAAATCCAATTCAGGGGCAAGTCAAGTCATCAGTTGTCTTTGAAAATGAAAGATGAACAATAACATCAAACACTCAGTCTGCCACAGCATTCCTGAATGGGAGGTGGAGCAGAACTGGATTAAAATGTAATTGGAAAGTATTTCTAAAAATAAAACAGAACATAGAGAATGTTGATATGTGGTTTTCTAAATCAACAGGCATCCTTACTTATGATTTAGAAGCTTGTTTCTTTTTGAACTTGACTCCACTGTTCTGTAAGTGCAAGAGAAAGCAAGAATGCTGACTTGATTCAGAAAAATTATATTCCAGTCCAGGCTCTGAAACTGTGATCTTCAAAAAGCTAGTGAATTTCCCTGGATCTCATTTTTATCATCTGTAAAATAAATGGCTAAGATGAAATGCTATCAAAGGTCCCATTCACTTTTAAACCTAGTATCCAATGCTTCTTTAATCCTGTAAAGAATGCAGAATGGCCTTAATAAATTAGGAAAATGTCACTCAAAAGAGAAAATGAATTTCTAAGAAAATAAACTCTAGTAAAAAAAATACTAAAGAGCAAATGGATAAGGAGTAAGAAATATTAATATATTAATAAAAAACTGAGCCAAAGATTACCAAAAATAAATGAGTCAATAGTTTCAATACTTCAATGAATCTAGAATCCCATTAATGTAGGATTGTTGTGTGTTGTTGTGCATTGTATCTTATTTTTTTTCTTGTTCTCCCTGAGTTCCTGTGTAGAAGATTAGTTCAGGAGATTTAGAAGCATCTTTGTGATCCTTTTGCCTCTACTAGGTAACAGAGCAAAATGTGTTCAGTTTATCTGTCATCTCTTCTGTTTACTATATAACAAGCCCATTTCTTCTTCTGAGCATACTTTTCTTCAATGCTGTGTCTCAGCATCATGAATCATGCCACTTCTTGAATATCAATTATCATGGGAAATATGATATGACCTAATTATACTTACCATGCTTCTCTCCATTGTCCTTTGAGTTGGCAAACTTTTAATTGTTAAATGATTATGGCGGCCTAAGATTCACAACCATGCAGTATCTCTGAGAAATCATCTGTAACGCAAAAACAAAAAATGGATTTTTCATGCTAATTAACAGATTAGGATAAACAAAACTATTATATAATTTCCCAAATTTAATGCAACTCAATTTCTCCTAACCGATCAATCAACAAGCATTTATTAGATACCTACATTGTGCCAATCACAGTGCAAAGTGTTGAAAATATTCAGTTCTTTTCAACATTGCCTATAAGTGATCATAAGGCCTTTGCTTAAAAATTCCTAATGAAAGGAAACTCTCTAACTCCTGGGATCTGCTTTTGTACCACTCTAACTGGTACTAAGCTTTTCCTAACACCAAAGCTAAATTTGTCTCTTTTTGGTTTCTATTCAATTCTTCTACTCCTAGGATGCCCAAAGAAAAAGTTCAATTGCTCTCCATGTAGCAGCCTTTCAAATTCTTAAAGTCAGCCAATCCTGTCTTTTTCCATTAATCTCTACCAATTGTGTTACCTAAATGATAGAGAGAGAGAGAGATAAAGAGAGAGAGAGAGAGATAAAGAGAGAGAGAGAGAATACATAAAAAGGTGGATAGAGACAGACAGAAAGACAGGCAGACAGATAGATAGATAGATAGATAGATAGATAGATAGATAGATAGATAGATAGAATACATTGAAAAGTATATAGACAGAGTACATAGAAAAATAGACACACAGAAAGACAGACAGACAGATTGATAGAGTACATAGAAAAGTAGATAGACAGACAGATAGATAGATAGATAGATAGATAGATAGATAGATAGATAGAGTACATAAAAAGTAGATAGACAGATACACATAAAGACAGACAGAGAGATAGATAGAGTACATAGAAAAGTAGATAGAAAGACAGACAGACAGACAGACAGATAGATAGATAGATAGATAGATAGATAGATAGATAGATAGATAGATAGATAGATGGATGGATAGATGGATGGATGGAGTGAGGGAGAGAGATAGACAGATAGATAGATAGATAGATAGATAGATAGATAGATAGATAGATAGACAGACAGATAGACAGGCAGGCAGAGACAGATAGATAGATAGATAGATAGATAGATAGACAGATAGATAGATAGATAGATAGATAGACAGAGTACATTGAAAAGTATATAGACAGAGTACATAGAAAAATAGATAGACACACAGAAAGACAGACAGATTGATAGAGTACATAGAAAAGTAGATAGACAGACAGACAGACAGACAGATAGATAGATAGATATAGATAGATAGATAGATATGTGTATATATGTATATAAATTTATTTATGTGTTTGTGTCTCTTTGTACATTTAATGTATGAGGAGGAAATGAAGTACTGGAAAAAAATGAAATTTCCTTATAATTGGCCCCAGGATGCTCAATAATAAATATTTTTGGAGATTTACTAGAAAATATCCACAACTTCAAATTTCCATTCAAACTCTTATCCATGAAGAATTTGGGTAATTACTGACGCACACGCTAATTACACAGGAAACTCCTAGATCCTATCATTTCATGACATATTCCCTCATTTTATTTCAGGCCAAATATTCTATAATTAGTTCTGATTGTTGTTGTTTTTTCTTGGGAGGTGGGATTGATACTTTCCCTCTATTTCCTTAAATATTTCCCCCCAAGTTTTCCTACCTCTAAACCAGTAGCAAAAGAGTCTATTTGGTATATCCTACTTGGTCGTTCGGCATTTGAATAAATAGTCATCGTCAAGTTGGTTGCCCTTTGCTGGGATGCCAAGGCTTAATAAGAATTTCTAAAAAATATCCAGCTCTCAGCAGTCATTTGGATGGCTCTGGCAGCTTTACAAACCTAGCACCACACAGGGAGGGAGGGAGGGACAGAGGGAGGGAGGCAGGGAGTGTAGTTGCTCTTCTGCTCACTTCTGTCAGTGTGAGGGAATGCTGGACACCCACAGAAAAGAAGGGAGTCTACAGGAAGGACGGCTCCAAAGCTCCCATTTCCTCCTCCTGCTGCTGCCTCTTCATCTTGGAACAACCAGGTAAACAGATGAGGGTATTTCAGGGTGCTCGGGTTCCTAGGAAGTCTAAAACATCATTTACACAAAGAGTGGACAGTCCTGTCTGACTAAGAATGTTGAAAGTCAAGTTCAAGGGACGGACTGCATTCAGTCAGCCGCTCTCTAAGACCCTCAGCTCCAGGAACTTTGTATGTTTCAGGTCTGATTCTCATGAGGCCAGATTCATGGCTGAAAGTGATAAATCAAGGTTATCCGGGGGTGTACTTGTGGGAGGGTCAAAACCCCTTAAAATCCCCTTTGTGATTTTGATCACTGTTTACTTTCTTCTATTTCAGTTTGCAGCCTGCTTTGCCTTACTGAGACCCAAGAATCCCATTAAAGCAGCGCATGCATCATTTTTCCAATCCTGTGGCTAGATGTATACCCGGTGTCCTCCGAGGCTAGGAATTTATTACTGAGCTCATTTGTAACAATTTATAGCAGTTTATGTTACCAAAGACTGTAACTGGATATACAAATTATTTAACATTTTAAAAAGCATTAAGAATGATACTAATGGGTAGTATTTGAAGAGTTTGAACGTTAGGCAATGAACAAAAAAAATGCATCTAAGAATCTTGATACAGAGGAGGGAGGAAAAGCTCAATATTGTGAATTTTGGTTCTTAATGAAACTTTTTATTTCATCAATTCTGTTTTCACTCAGATGTCAGAAACTGAGCCGGGAAAGATAAAAATCAGAGCAGCTGAGAATTTTGAAAATGATAAAAATAATATTTCTTGGTTGAATGAAGGTAAGTTTCCATTGCTTTCTTTTTGTGGCTTTTCATTTGCTGAAAATTATGCTTTTGTTTATACAAAGATGGCTTAGGAAAAAAGAGAGAGAAAAAGTCTACTTAGCCTGAAAGTTCCTGTATATTTTCTTACTTGGGAGGGGGTGGTATGTGTGGTGGTGTTTTTTTCCCCTTTACTGCTTTATTGATCTGTTTTATTTATTTGTAATAACATGGCCTAAATTGGTGGCTTTCTGCATCCCTGGTAATAAAGTATTACAGTTTCTGTGTCACAGGAAAATCAAAGAGCATTTTTTTTTGCCTCTGTTTGGAAAAACCCAAAATCCACAGTGGCCTCATCATCATCAGTCAGTGGCTATGTACGCTCTGTATAAGGCACCATTCCAAATGGGTTCCATGTGTAAATTTTCTTTCCTTTGTATTTCTCAGGGAGGCTAAATAGCTTGAGGAGTAGCAAAGACACTTTCTTTTCTTAACTGTGCAAACCACATATACAGTAGGCTCTGAAGTCTACAAATAGAATCACCATTCACTGCAATTAGAGCCGCCTCTTTCCCAGGGGGAGAATGAGGTAGCTACCCAAGTGTGCGTAATACGTGGCTTGAAATATACATATAAATCGATATGTTCTTATAGTATAACTATTTATACACCTGGGAAGATAGGTATCTTCAACGAGATTATATATATATCTGAGTAAGTGTGTGTGCATATGTATACACACACACACATATATATAGGCACACATATTTACACACAAATAATGGCAAAGGATTTTGTCACTCTGGAATACTACTAGTGTGGGAATTTTTCCTCTATTGGGCAAAACAACCTAAACATTACAAATAGCTACAAAAACTCTAGACTGAATATCATTCCTAAAAAAAAAGTAAGTGATTAATTAATGCTTTTTTTCATTTGTTGATTCAGTAAATATCTTTTGGGGATTTATCTGTGATCCATAAAACTAGGTGGCACAGTGGAAGAGGATTTGACCTGGAATCAGAAAGACCTGAACTCAAATCCCATCTCAGACACTTACTAGCTATGTGGCCCTAGGCAATCATTTATCCTCAGTTTCCTCATCTATAAAATGAAAATTATCATAGCACCTCCCATCTACCTAAACAGGGTATTGTGAGGATCAAATGATATAATACTTGCGAAGTGTTTAGCACAATGCCTGTCACATAGTAGGTGTCATATAAAGGTTACTTATGATTAACAACTTGCCTGGTTTCCAAGATTGTGTGTCAGAAATTGGATTAGAATCCTAGTCTTTTTCATGCTAAGAAGAGCACTATATACAAAGATATATTGCCTTCCCCCTAGATTAGGAGTTCTTAATTTTTTGTCCCAGTCCCCTTGGCTAGTCTAGTAAAGACCTACCCTTCTTAAAAGATTGTTTTAAGATGCATAAAATGAAATACATTAGATTATAAATTAAGACAATTTTATTTAGATAAAGATGCATTTTCCCTAATTCAAGTACAAGAATACCCTGCAAGCTACCCATGACACAATTGGAATTCCACAGACTCCAAATTAAAAATCAGAGACAGACCTGGAGAGAAAAACAGTCAGAAAGAGAGGGAGAGAGAAACAGAGAGAGAGAGACAGAGAGGGGGAGAGAGACAGACAGACAGACAGAGAGAATCAGAGAGAGAGAGAGAGAAACAGAGAGAGACACAGAGACAGAGACAGAAAGAGAAACAGAGACAGAGACAGAGAGGGAGAGAGAGAGAGAGAGAGAGAGAGAGAGAGAGAGAGAGAGAGAGAGAGAGAGAGAGAGAGAGAGAGAGAGAGAGAGAGGATTAATGACATCATATAGGACGGTGGTATGATATAATATAGTGTATATAGGTAATTGTCTTAGACTTGGGTAGATCTGAGTTTAAATAATGCTTCCCCCATAAACTGTGTGACCCTGATCAAGTCACTTACCTTCTATGTGTATGTTATAGCCTCTATGACCAATTCTTATTATCTTGTCAGTCTCCCTGGCAGTTAACCATATGTATACCTTATACTGCTAGTCCTCAAACTCATTCCCCCCTCTCCCCTCTGCAATCACCTAGACCACACTTGTGGGTGCCCCTGAGTCAAGAGACCTTGAGAGGAGATCTTTTACCTTTTTGAGTAAGGAACTGGATATCTTCACCATTTCCTTGACATCAACAATCTCTACCCAGCTCCCTTCAGTGTCCCTTTATGTGTTCCTGTCTTCCCTTATTAGAATGCAAATTCCATGAGGGCAAGGAAATATTTTACTTGCTTATATTTTAATTTCCTGAGCTTAGCCTACCCATAGTACTGCTTAATAAATGTTCCATCTAGCTAGCATTTCTCTATCATCCATTGATCTTTGTTTTGGCAACTCAATGAGTCTGTAAGTTGCAGAACAATTGCCTTTCTCTACTTGTAGTTTCCACTGGAAATTCCTTTTACTGGTGAAATTCCAAATCCCAAACAAAATGCCTGAAACAAAAAACAAAACAAAACAAAACAAACAAACAAAAAAACCACCACCAACAACAACATATCATTTCAATTGTATAAAGCTGTAAGGAAAACTGACAAATACAATTAATTTTCAAAAATGACCTAAATACAAATGTCACACCTTGATAAAGATCTCAAATAAAAGATCAAATTACCAGTTGGAAAAGAATACTTTATTCCATAATGAAGAGGTCAGAAGAGTACCTAATCTACGTAGAATAAATAGGAGTCAAGGAAGTTATCATCTGAGGGAGACCTTTTGAAGTTACTCTTCAGAACAAGCACTATTTAGACAAATTCTGTGTCTCCATGTTGGGGACCACTCTATATATCATTCCTCTATATTCTCTCACCAATGCCTCCATCCTTTTCTTAAATGACCAACTGAAAACTATACTTTTTAAGGTTTCAGAATTTCTCTACATGATGGCCCCACTTCCCCTCAAGTTGGCCTAGTCTCCTAGTCTTGGGGATGATGTATCAAAGGGATGTCAATAGTTCCTGAATGTAGCATTGGTATAAAGATTTGTAGGATCGTTCATTTAAAACTAAAAAGACCCCCAAAGGTCATCTACTCCAATTTCTTCATTTTTAATGGAAGCAAATCATATTCAAATTGGTTAAATGTCTTGCCTAAGACCCCCAAAGTAGCAAAAGAGACAAGGTGCAAATATAGTTCTTCAGACTCTGATTACAGCCATTGATCCATGCTGGCTTTCTCCAAATGAAACTATACATTAGGAAATTCTCTAAACTTTTCCTAATAGAGATACTTTAATTTAACAATATTATCAATTAACATCATCTTTATGGTTTCTATTTTAATACTTTAAAATTTAACATGGAAGTAGAAAATTTCTTAATGTAGGACCAAAAAAAATCTCCCTTCAGTTTTCATTGATGTTGTTGTTCAGTTGTGTCATACACTTCATGGCCCCATTTGGAGTTTTCTTGGCAAAGATATGGAGTATTTTTATATTCCTTTCTCCAGCTCATTTTATAGATGAGGAAACTGAGGCAAACAATGTTAAGTGATGTGTCCAAAGACACTTATCTAGTAATTTTCTGAGACCATATTTGAACACAGGAAGATGAGTCTTCCTGCCTGCATGCTTGGTATTCTATCAACCTGTGCACCTTCAGTTTCTGTGGCAGATCTTGAATATATGAAAAAAAATTTTAGATATTAGCATTGGGAGGGAGTTTCTTTACCTTTAAATTCTATTAACCTAGCTGTGTGACCCTGAGTAAGTCACTTAACTTGCATTGTCTTAAACCTTACAGCTCTTCTGCTGTAAGTAAAGATTTAAAGTAAAGGTTGTTTTTTTTTAATAACTTCTATAAGTTTTCTTTTAAAATGGTTACCTTATTTCCACTGTGTTTTAATAATGACAATATAATATTTGCTCAATATTTTACATCCATGAGCACATTTTAGCCTAACAATAGAACTACAAATATTATTATCTCATTTTATAGATGAGAAAAATTGACTCTGAGGAAATTAAACTGCCTCTTGTTAGCTATATTATATTCCTAGTGTCAGATGCAAAATATGAACCCATGTGCAGTCAAGTAAACAGCATCTATTTAGAGCCTTCAATGATTCAGGAATTATGGGAAACACCATAAAGACAAAGAAATGCAAAAATCTTCCTTAATTCCAAGGAACTAGTGAGCTGATTGCAAGCAATGACATTTATACAGGCTGTATACAGAAGGAATTGGAATGACGTTCAGAAGGGAGGAACCAACTTCAGAGTAGGCAGAGATACCTTTCTAACTCCAAGCTCCAGAAATTTACTGGGCTAGGTTTCCCCTTTCAATATCTCCCACTTGTGTCATACTGAAACTGAAAAAGCAGGCAAATATTTTCTTTGAAAAAGAATTGTTTTTAGAGACTTTCCAGTGAAGTACACCTTGGGCATTTTCTACTCATAATCTATGAAATGGAATTTCCCAGGTGACCTGTGCTATCCCATTTGGACACTTCATTTAAGCTACGCTCAAATGATGTTTACTGTATTTCATAAAAGGGTATTGAGCCAGATGCTCACTGACAACATCTTAATTGGGAATTAGCAGGATGAGTTCGTTTTAGAACATAAATGTCTTTTTTTTTAACCCTTTCAGGAGGGAAACTGGTGGTAGAGTAAATCTGTTGGTGATCTTAAAAATAATGGGTTCTGCCTTAAGGTTTGATGCTGAGTAATGTTTGCAGTCCATGGCAGGAGTATACTACACTTTAAGAAATCTAGCTTGAATTCCTCGAGTCACTTTGTTTTTGTTTTGTTGTTTTAAAAAATCTTTACCCCTGTCTTAGACATTTTGAATTCTACCTCACTGCCCTGGTTTAGTAGATCACTGATGCAGCTCCAGCATCGTAGTAGACCCATTCTCATACTATTATGTTCCAACTAAAGCAACTTGCTTCATGTTCCCAATAAGAGACATTTGATCCACCACCTCCAGGCTTTGTTCAGCCATTGTCCTATACCTTGAATTCTCCCCTTAAAGTCTGCCCTTTGATGCCTCGCTGCCTTCAAGTGCCACCTCCTATGAGACTTTTCCTGGTTTCTCCAGCTGTTACATACATACACATACATTTAGTGGAGGATGTGTCTGAGCCTGTTTTATTTTGTCCCAATAGAACACCATTTCCTTAAGAACAGAGACCATTTCATCCAGTAGCAGTTGTTATAACTTTTTGTTGTTCATTTGTTCCAGTCTTGACTGACTCTTTGTGACTCCATTTGGGATTTTCCTGGCAAAATACTGGAATGGTTTGCCATTTCCTTCTCGAGATCATTTTATAGATGAGGAAACTGAGGCAAAAAGTGTAAGGTGACTTGCTCAGGGTCACACAGCTATTGAATGTCTGGGACTGGATTTGATATCAGGAATATGAGTCTTCTTGACTTTAGACTGGGTGCTCTATCCCCCATGCTACCTGTTATCAAAATCCTTCTAGACATTCTCCTTTCTTCTTCAAAGAGCTCATGTCTGGCTCATAGTCTTCCTCTCCCAGGTAACTCATGACCTAATATTGTGGGACTTCAATATACATATGAATACTCCTTCAAACATCCTAACCTCCCACTTCCACATCTTATTCATTTCTCATGAAATACTATTTCAACCAACCTTCCATCCTAACCCTACCTCAGCTACACAGAGATGCTATCATACCCTCAATCATGCCATCATGGCAGATATGTTCTCCAACCATGTCTGTGAACACTAAAGTTCCTTATCTGATTAGAATCTTCTCTCAATTGATCTATGCGTCTCCTTTGCAACTCAGATCTCCCTGTTCTTCATCCTTAACTCATATTCCAAAACCTTCACTCCTCCGTTCTTTCCCAGCAAATCTCTCGGTATTGGCTACATTCTTTTCCCTTCCTGATTCCAACTTCTCAGTGAAATAGCTCAAGTGGCCTTTGCTCATCCTCTTCTGATGCACCCTTATCTCTAGATTCTTATCCTCACATCTCTAACTGTCTTTTAGACATCTCAAACTGGATGTCCCTCAGGTCATTAGAGGTGAAAAAATTGAGAAGTTGGAAAGTCATGTGAACTAGAGCTTGAGAGTAATTGGGCTCCTTTCCTTAAATGTTTTGCCTCATTGTATCCCTATATCCCAAGGCTCTGGGAGAGAGGTGGGGAGAGTTCTTAACTCTTAGATTTTGGCTCATGTCTATTCTCTCCCCAGAGAGTAGAGTCAAAAAGTACTCAATGTGTAATGTGGTTTAGGTATGGGATGGACATTTATTTCTTATGCCCCAAAGAAATAGTAAACATAAAAAGAGCTCACCAACTCAAAGCAACAAATTTAAGGCAGGTTTCAGTAACTTATAAATACTATTATGCTCAGTGATCATAGACAGGAACATAAACAAGTGGCTAAAATAATTACTACTATTACATTCTATCAGGAATCCAAGACTTAAAACCATCAAAAAAATAAAGCATTTGCCAGGACATCTGGGTAGGGCATTTTATACTTCACTTTGGCACTGCACTGTCCAAGCAACTTCAGTTCCATGTCTGTTGGCAAGCCAGGACACCATTCAGGCTTAACTTCTTATCAATGGTTATCTTCTCTGATAGAGAAGCTCCCCCTGTTTCTAGTTAGCCCTAACCAAGGAACCCAGAACCTACTGATCTCTCAGAGCCACAGTTTTGCTTGTAGGGTTCTATACATTCATCTGAGTCTCTTACCATCAATCAAAGAAAAATAAATTAGAAGAGTCAGCCAGAGGTCCATGCTCCAATTTGTTCATGTGAGTCCCAGCTCTCATTCCTCTGTAGCTTGCAAGTCCTGAACTTAGAGGTTGGAGAAAATGGTTGCCCTCCTTCCCAGACCCTTAAGAATAGGTTATTCTTAATACAATCAACAATTAGAAGGGAAAAGCTGGGCCAACATCAGACAACTTACTTCTTCATGGGCTTTTTGTGCTCAATGCCACTCCTGGGATCCCTCATCTCAAAGCAAAATTACTTTAGAGCTGAGTCTCATAGATATCTAGGGTCACCAGAAATTGTAAGGGGATCCCTGGTTGATGCTTTCCTGGTGGTTAAATTTATATGATTATTCCCAGATATGATACAATTATAATGTCAACTAACTCCTGGGTAATATCTTGTATGCAATATATAAAACCAAGCACTAAAAATAACCAAGATCATTTTGACTAGGGTTAAGGACTCCACAAGACAAAAAAGCCTTCTAAAACAATATTAACATAAAATAAATCTATTTGTAATTAAAATAAATTATATTAATAATAGCTAGCTTTTGTATTTCATTGTAAGATCTGCATAGTATCTATCTCATAAATAATATCTAATTTGATTCTTTCAATAACTCTGTAAAGCAAATGCTCTTATTATCCCATTTTACAGGTGAGGAAACTGAGTGAGACAGAGGTAAAACAGCTTTTCCTATGGCATGGAGCTATGAAGTGTTAAATATCAAGGCCAAATTTGAACTAAGATCCTGGACTCTATGAGGAGTTCTCTATCCATTACAGACCTACTTGCCAAATATAAAACATCTAGGCATTATATTATAAAGTCATATAATAAAATAAAAATGATTTTCAAAGAAATTAGGGAAGATTTAACACATGCAGGTCATAGGTCCAAGAATTAGAAAAAAATGGCCATTCTTTCCCAAATTGTTTTATAGATTCAATTCCAATAATAATACCAAGAATCTGCTTCATAGAATGTTATGTTCTTGCTTCTCAGTCATTTTTAGTTATGTTCAACTATTTGTGACCTAAGTTGGGGTTTTCTTGGCAAAGATACTGGAGTGATTTGCCATTCTCTTCTCCAGCTCTTTTTACAGATGGGTAAGCTGAGTCAAACAGAATTAAATGACTTGTCCAGGTTACAGAACTAGTAAATATTTGAGGCCAGATTTAAATTCAACAAGATTCTCTCTCCTGGACCAGCACTCTCTCAACTGTACCATCTAGCTACCTTATACCAATATTTATTAAGTACTTATGATGCTCCAGTCACAATAAAATCTTCTATCTGAGAAGATAGAAATATAAGCCAACAAGACTACTTCCACTCTCAAAGATCTCACATTCTAAAGGAAGAAACAATGCAGCTCCACTCTCAGAGAGCTTATACTGTAAGTGAAGAAAACAACAGATATGATTCTCAGCTCCAGGGCAGATGGCAAAGTTAAGAAACTAGGAGATATTAAGGTACAAGGGAGTAAAAAGAAAGCAAATAGATATGCCAAGCATAGATGGCTTATTCATGAAGTTTGTCTGAGAAGAACAGGAGACAATTATAATGTCTAGTGCAGATGATAGAATCAAGTACAAGTTTTTAACAGTTTAAGCATGCGTGTATTTGTAGAAAGTAGATAAAGAGAGACTAAAGGATGAAAGAGTAGGGATGATGGGATGGGATTCTGTCCAATGAGGGTAGAATAGACTATTTGACTCTGTAATGAAGGGGGCGTATCATTAATTTACATAGATTCACCATGGTTTCATGATTTCCCACAGCTTTTTTTTAGTAGAATGTGAATAGGAGCAAAGGAGATGAGTGGTAAGAATAATCCAAGGCTGGGTCATAGCAAGGAATGATCAATGATAGAATGTTTTATCCTCCACAGATAGAAAGGAATCTAAGAGTAAAGAATGGTATAAAGTTAAAGTGATTTGTCAAAAAATGTCATAATAGGGATGAGTGATGGTTTGGAAAAGAAGCAGAAAGTATAAGGATTGGAGATCATGAGGTTGAAGAACAAGATTTGGGATCAAAAGGAATGTAGAGAAATGGAAGGATAAACTATTACAATGAGGAAAAAAATCTTGGGGTTTGTGAACATGGAATTGGAATATTTATAAGTGAAAACAATAAAAATATGACCATCTTTGCTTATCACTGAGGTAGAGTGAAGGATTAGGTCATGAGAACTGAAGAAATTGAGGAACTGGAAAGTTCTGGTAATCAAGAGAACATCAACTGTATGCCTAGTAAATCCATTACTAAAATGAGGGGATGAGAAATGAAGCAGAAAAAGTCTGTACCAGACACTTCATTTATTTATTTATTTTTGGTGTTCTAATAATGTAGCTTTATATTTTTTTTAAATTTTTTTAAATTATTTTTTTATTTGGTCAATTTCAAACATTATTCCTTGGTTACAAAAATCATTTTCTATCCCTCCTTCCCCTTCCCCAACCCCTCCCATAACCAATGAACAATTTCATTGGGTATTACTTGTGTCCTTGATCAGAACCTATTTCCATGTTGTTGTCTGCACTAGGATGTTAGTTTAGAGTCTACATCCCCAGACATATCCCTTGAACCCATGTATTCAAGCAGTTGTTTTTCTTCTGTGTTTCTGCTCCCACAGTTCTTCCTCTGGATGTTGATAGTGTTCTTTCTCATAAATCCCTCCAAATTTTTCTGGACCATTTAATTGCTGCAAGCAGAGAAGTCCATTACATTCGATTGTACCACAGTGTATCAGTCTCTGTGTACAATGTTCTCCTGGCTCTGCTCCTTTCACTCTGCATCACTTCCTGGAGGTTGTTCCAGTCTTCATGGAATTCCTCCTCTTTATTATTCCTTTGAGGGCAATAGTATAACATCACCAGAATATACCACAATTTGTCCAGTCATTCCCCAATTGAAGGGCATCCCCTCATTTTCCAGTTTTTTTTGCTACCACAAAGAGCGTAGCTATGAATATTCTTGTACAGGTCTTTTTCCTTATTATCTCTTTGGGGTACAAACCCAGCAGGGCTATGGCTGGATCAAAGGACAGACTTTCTTTTATCGCCCCTTGGGCATAGTTCCAAATTGCCCTCCAAAATGGTTGGATCAATTCACAACTCCACCAGCAATGAATTAATGTCCTGATTTTGCCATGTCCCCTCCAGCATTCACTACTTTCCTCTGCTGTCATGTTAGCCAATCTACTAGGTGTGAGGTGATACCTCACAGTTGTTTCAATGTTCATTTCTCTGCTTATAAGAGATTTAGAACAATTTTTCATGTGCTTATTAATAATTTTTATTTCTTAAACTGAAAATTGCCTATTCGTGTCCCTTACCCATTTATTAATTGGAGAATGGCTTGATTTTTTGTACAATTGATTTAGCTCTTTGTAAATTTGTGTAATTAAACCTTTGTCAAAGGTTTTTGTTATGAAGATTGTTTCCCAATTTGTTATTTCTCTTCAAACACTTCATTTATTGAAGAGGAAAATAGAATGCCTTGGTGGGATGGGTCAATAGATAATGGCCACCAGGACCTGGACAGGATGATGAGTTTAGATAGTGTGAACTTCAAAGTAGGAGAGACAGATAGAAAACTGTAATTGAGATTTTTTATCCCAAAGAAGGGAATAAAACATGGATATCTTCTAAACATAATTCATATATTGAGCCCTTTTCAAGTTCACTGTTAAACTTTAGCAACTTATTCACCAAAGCTGTGTTGGCTTCCAAGGGTCAGAGATAGAAGCTAATGCTAACCTTTTGTATAATTTTGGCCATGTTACTACACTCAAATCACGTTGCACCAAGGCATATAATTTGGTTCAATGAATATTTGCTACCCATAACTAAGTGCATGGACTTGGGATGTAGGGCATAAATTTCACATATCCATGAAATCATTAATTCATTCCTGAAAGAACTGCCTGAAGTCATCTCTTCTAGCACCACTCACTCCATCTTAATAGATGAAGAGTATAAAGCATTATTTGAGCAGCTCTAAACAGGGTGATGAATTAGGTATGGCCGAAACTTCCTAAGTCTTGGTCACTGATGAACAGGTAGAACTAGGAGAGGGCAAAGATCATTTCTATCACTAAATTTTGGGATTCCTGGACAAGTCAGACTGTAAAGAATAACATATTTACACACTTATTGGAATTCTCTTGAACTTGGATGAACAATCAAGCAGTGATTTTGGTAGAAAAAAATTGGTGGATTTCTAATATAAAAACATTCATCCTGAAAAGGTGAGGTAGCCATTTAGCAGCATATTTAGGCCTTTCAATTGCATGATGAAATCTTTAGTCCATCTAGTTTCCTCCTCAAATACTCTTTACTTAGCCCTGGTGTGTTTTTTTAAGATTAAATTATTTGGTAACAAAACAATCCCAATAACTCTGATTATGTGCTTTTTGCAACAAGTAGCCATTATTGCAGACACTAAGATTTCTAACATTAAACAAGAGCTATAAACACCAGGTCTTTTCCTTCCACATGTTCTGTTAACAAATTTATCCAATCTAAGATTTCCATCATTTTTTTTTCTGGTCTAATTAGCAAGGTCACATGATCTAGCAGGTCAACAGGGTCTAACCACCTGCCGGCTGCTACCTTTGTTTAACTGGCTGCCACCAGGTGTCATGCTAGGAGCTTTGGAACAATTAGTAATTGTAATTGGAGTAGAATGTCATTAATTATATAATTAAATTTTGGAGGCTTACATGCATATGGATTTTTGATCTTGTGGTCCAGTATTGAAAAACTTGGCTGCCCTAGATTAAGTCATAAAAATGTGCAATACAGCAACCAATTTTAGGCTAAAGAATGAAGGTAAATTATTTTTTTCCTTTTAGCATGGCATAAAGGGAATATAAGAAGTGGCAGATATCTTTCCCAATTCTTTTCCTTATCTGTAGGGCCCTAAACAAGTTGCCTGAAGCAAAAAGAAAGTAAAAATGACAAATGCCTTTTTTTAGCTTTGAAATAATTTTTCACATTTTAACCAATTTATATCAAGAAAAGTTTATTAAAATTGAATACTAGACTGGCCCAGACATATAAAAATTTTAACTATCTGCCCTCACAGAGCTTACCATTTAGTTGAGGGATAAAATATAAAAACACAACTAGAGTACAAAAATACACATACATGATATGTACATCTGAAAGCTACAAATAAAGTTCTGCTTTATATTGTATCTTGGGTGGAAAGGTTATACAGTGGATTTATGAGCTGGAAGAGATTTGCACTAAGGTGATACTAAAAATCAAGAGATTAAAAGAGATTGCAAAGAAAGAGATTACTTATTAAGAGGGAACTGAAGGATGAAAACCTTAGAAATGGGAAGAGAAAGAAAGTAATGAAGATAGAAAAAGACCCATTCAAGAAGAGAGAGAAGGATGAAAGGGGACATCTCAGAAGACCAAGGAGAAGGAAAAATTAGATAGACACAAGTGAAGAAAATGAAACCTGCCAGATAGGTCCATCATATTTGGCCATTTCTTTGAAGACTGAAGTTTCCAAATAACAACAGAATTATAATTCAGATTGCAAAGGGACGATGAGATTATAAATGTTTAGAAAATATATACATTCAATGTAGTCTACCTTTTCAAGACATTTTTTCTTAAAGGGCAGGGGAAAAATGAGATAGTAATTAAATTAGATAGAAGGGTCAATGGGTAGTCTTTTGGGAGTGGTACTGGTGGCAAGTGCAGGAGCCAGGTGAAGAAAGAACAATGCTACAAGAAGGAGAGGGAATAATTTTAAGAGAACAATACCCTGCAGGACGTGAAAGGAAATAATGTCATGGAGGAGGCGAGGAAATTGGTCTAAGCTCAGAGTAGATATAGAATTTCTCTTCCTCTGAGAAAGGAAGAGAGAATCCCTCATGATGCTAATGTGTTCTGAGGATCAGTGAAGGGGACTTAAATATTGTTGGATGATCTTGGTCTTCTTTATGAAGTCCTCTACTATCACAGTGAGTTGGGGGATCCACATTATGCCATAGCTGGTGGCTGAAGGAAGGAGGAAAATTTTGGAACAGTCCCTACAAGCATCAACCCAAGATGTGAATGAGAATAGAAGGAAAGGATGTCTGAGCTTCATTGAAGACATAGATGAGAAGTGTGTCCCAGATTGACAATAGGCAAATCAGTTCTATGACTTTTTTTCTAAGAAATCTCAGCCAACCAGGAGAAGAATCCAAGTCACATATCTTAGTCTGAACAGGAATTAGTTATTTGGGTTTTTCCTGTGTAGATTATAAATTGTCAAAGGGGGCAAGAAGTTGACTCAGGGGAGTCAGGAATGCCTAACTTTCAGTCCTACCTCACATACTAACTTGATGTGTGACCTCAGGCAAATCACTCTGCCTCATTTTCCTTATCTGTAAAGTGAAGATAATAATATCACCTAGCTCATAAATTATTTGTGATAATCTAATAAGATTTATATATGCCTATATATAAAGTGCTTTTCAAATATAGATACATAAAGAATTTTGAAAATCTTAAAAGCACTGTATGAATGCCAGGTGTTATTATTTTTGTAAGCGGTCCCATAGTACTCTGAGACTTCATGGATCAGCCCAAAGTCATCCCTAAGCAGGAGCTCATGAAGAACCTTGAAATAAATAGTAAACTGACTGGAAACTGTTTCTAATTGAAATAGAGAGGTAAACTGAGGGGAAACTGTTTCTTCTGCAATGACTGTTGTTCTCTGGCTTGTGACTGAAGAGGGCGGCTAAGGGAACCTGATGCTGCTTATTTGAAATGGAGGTAGGAATGAGGAATGCTGATGTAAGCTACCACATAGGGATGCTGCTACACAGGGGACTACTCTGGGGTTCTGCCTATTGAATCCTACTGATGGCTGATGGATCAATCTATTTCCTAACCTCCTTCCTCTCTCACCCTCTCCCTTAACAACCCTCTTCTGGAAGCCTTTGGCTTCCTTCTCCTCCCCCCCCCCACCCCAGTGGACTATAAAATACTTTAGTTTTCTTTCTCAGGTAAGGGGTTTATTGTGATAACAGTATGGGAAACTGAGATGAGAGGAATGAGAATTTCCCTAATCTAAATAAGGTAAAATTGAGGGTTTGGGAAGTCATAAGTGTGACTCTTAGACATTTAGGGAGATGGAGGACAACAGCAGTTCAAAATCTTCTTTCTTCTTCTTCACAAAATCAGCCTGGCTTGTCTCCTTTCTCAGCTTCAACACCAGAGAGAAACAAAGTTCAAAGTCTCTCAGTTTCTCCTGGCCAGCTCAACTCTCATATAGACCACCAACTCAAAAGCCAAGGTTTTCCTTCTTGTCAACTTCAACTGTCCAAAGCCAAACAACCTCAGAAAACCAAGTCAGCCCCACCAGGGTCTTTCAGCCAGCTTTCCACCTCCAGAGAGAGAGAGAGAGAGAGAGAGAGAGAGAGAGAGAGAGAGAGAGACCCCCAGTCCTCTCCCCCTGTCAGCTCAAACTGCCAACTCCTGGGAACATTCTGTTTTGGAAACTCCTTCTTTTGATTGACAGATAGAGCTCCATTTTCTTGCATCTTGGTTTATAAATTCTCTCAGTTTCTCTCCATGCCTCTACTACAACCTCCCCATCAAGAAGGAATATTACTGTTAGAGACTCTGAAAAGGACATCCTCCATGACACTGGCAAATACTTCTGGTGAACCTAAAACTGTTTTATACTGGATAAAGACTTGGCATTTGATTAGTGAAGGAAATTGACTCCCTTAAAAAATATCTTCAATTCCTATCTAAGTCTCAGGGGATTGACAAAAAATATAGAACTTAAGGCACTTGTCCAGAGCTACCCATTCAGTAGTTATCATCATTAGAATCTTGCCTTCCTGACTCCAAGGCTATCTCTATCTCAATAAGATACTATTTGGGTTTTAAGAAATAATAGGGAAAAAGTACTGAACTGATGCTTTTATTGGTATAAAGGAATTCCCAGGAGAGGAAACTTCCTCTACCATCATTGGTCATTTTCTGATACTCATAAAAAGTAACTTAAAGTAATAGTGTCAAAAGTATTAAAATGTTATCTATATTATGCTTTAATTTTTTGTTAGATAAAAATATTTTAATAATTAAAATAAGCAACCAATAGATAATAATATTAAATAAATAATGGCAAATAAATAAGTAATTGAAATAAATAGCATTTAACATAGTTAGGGCCTCTAATTGCCTTTGTAATTAGTTTGAAGACTTCTCCTTTGACATCACAAGATTTGGCAATGTAACTAAGATAACACAACTAGTATCTATCAGAGGTAAAACTTGAGCATAGATATTCTGGATTTCAAGGGATTCTCTTTATTCACTACACCAAACTACCTTCATTAGGAAATAATACTATCCATAAAACATTTTTCAGGGTATGAATATGAAGGATATAAATATTCATAATTCAGATTTTTTACATTTAAAATATAGTAGGGCATTGGCTGAAAAGGGCAATTGATTATCATCTAGTAGTTATGTTAACATTCATCATTCAAAAGAAAGTAGAAGAAAAAAATCACATCCTGATCAATCATTGAATTTTCAATTCAATTCCTACAGTGAAGGATAGATATTATTAGTCAAGAACAAAAACTAATCTTAAAAAAGTTTTAGAGAGAAGTGTATTCTTTCAAGTGACAGCAAGGAGAGCCAAAAAAATGTATGGCTCAAAAAATCTCCAAGTGTCTCCTAGTTTTTCATTATATAGAGTTCAAACAAGGGCTCAAAGATACAATCAGCTGAGTAGCTTGCATGTGGGTTGTTTCCAAAAAAGATACCAGAACACATGTACTCCCAAAAAGGATGGAAAGACATACTACATGTAGGTAGTTTCCAGATAAAGCACAAGAGTTGCTTGGGATGATTATCAGCAGGTAAATTTAAACATTCAATAAGTTTGGATGAGGTCCAAAAACAAGCACTGGGTAAGATCCAAGGATTCCAATACAGACTAACACAATAAGTTGTAACAAGGAATATTTCCCATAATAGATGATAAATAATAAAGATATATACACATATGTGGGTAATATGTACTGATGTAGAGTACAGGGAGTATTAGGGAGAACTAGCACCTTTGGTGATGACGTGGTGGCCTTTTTCAATACTTCTCATCCAACTTTGGTGGCTACCTTTCACTCAACTCTCACCTTTGACTCTAAGATGCTCTGGCCTTTGAAACAGCCCTACCCTGGTAAAAAAAATCATTTTAGAAGAAGGGATGAACCAGGTTGAGAGTACTGACAGGTCTCAAACCCATTGATGAGTTAGGGGAATGTCTACCCCAAACATGTTCCAATGGATATGAAGGCAGCTGTAACAGGAGCTGTAGAATGCTTAGAGCTTGGTTGGACATCTAAGACACTAAAGTCATTCACTGCATTCCTGACCATTACCAGTTGTTTCATCTTTTATCTTGCCACTGGGCTTCCATGACTCAGAAAGAGAGAGTGAGGCTGATGACTTTGTGCAACTCTACCTCACTTAAATCGAATTCACATGAAAATTAAGTTATAATCCATATGTCACTGATCCTCTTCAGAAAACAGATGATGTACAGCGTATACCTGTTTACACATATACACACACACAAATATATAAATATACATAAATATGTATATATATTCACAAATTAAATTCCCAATATGTATAAATTTCCAATATACTTAGTGTGTTAATGAAATGCTATAATTTCACAAAAGCTAGCACTTTACTCAAGTGAGTTCAACAAAATGCAGAAGTCACTGACCACCTCCATCCTTGGATTAACTATTCAAAGAAGTTGAGAAGGTTCCACACAAGCCTAATTCTCATAGGTCTATGACAATCTCATGACCTATAAATAATCAAAATGCTTTTCCCATTCTTCCCTAATTTTGGTGCCTTTCCTCCATTTATACTATCTCTATGTCATCTGTACACAGTTATTTGAATGTTGCCTCCCTCATTAAACTAAGCTGCTTCAGAGGAGGGAGTTTTTCATGTTTCTTTGTAGCTCCAACACTTAGCACAGTATATGGCATGGAGCAGGTGTTTCATAAAGGCTAGCTGATGAAATCATTACAACCAAAATTTATTATAAACTAAATTCACTCAAAAATATTGATGATGATGAATCTGCCAGAATGGAATGCCTAGAGGTCCCATCAGCTTCACCATCATGACCAGATGAATTAATAACCAATAAGTCCCTTTAACTTGTAAATGTGTAGATTTAAAGGCTCTCTCTCAGTGGCAATAGAGTAGTGGATCAACTCTAGAATGATCTTTGCTCACAGTAATTAATGGCAGTTTTATGAAGTCACAGTAGAAGCAAATCAGCCTACACAAAAAATCAACTCATACTCAGTTGATTTGAAGAAAAAAAAAGAAGTGAAAACCAGAAATCTCAAGACATTTTTTCTATCCTACCAGAATAGATTTCCAATGATACCAGTCCAATTTTCTGGATGTTTCGACAGTTGTTGACACAATATATTTAATTATCATCAACAGAGAAAAGAGGCTTAAAGCAGATTTTATTTTTTTTATGTTCTATCTTGTGCCTTGGGACTAAGGACACTCTGTATCTAGTGAAATCTGCATAGAGGTACTTTATTTTATATGATTATGCACCATTTCTTTCAACTTCAGAACAGCATTTAGCGGGAATATACACTCCAATAAAATGCACCTGCAGACGGTGTTCACTAGACCATTAGTTTAAAAAAAGGGAATAAAGTAAATGAAGACATCACTCTTCAGTCATCAATCATTTCAACCATTTTCAGCTACTTTTAATAGCAGTTTTAAAGGTATTTAAGTAAAGCTAAAGAAAATAAATGGTAAAGGAAAAGATGCAAGGGCAATAGATAGCTAGTATAAAAGAAAAGAGTAGACAAAAGACAACTTCCCCTGTCACCATTCAAAGAACTTTATCAAGCAAGTAAAAATCTGGCCAGAAGACTAGTATAGCAAGAGAGAAAAAGAGAGAGAGAGAGAGAGAGAGAGAGAGAGAGAGAGAGAGAGAGAGAGAGAGAGAGAGAGAGAGAGAGAGAGAGAGAGAGAGAGAAAAAGAGAGAGAGAGAGAGAGAGAGAGAGAGAGAGAGAGAAAAAAAAAAAGAGAGAGAGAGAGAGAGAGAGAGAGAGAGAGAGAGAGAGAGAGAGAGAGAGAGAGAGAGAGAGAGAGAGAGAGACAGTCACTATTCAGAACATTTGGGAGAGACTTCACCTGACAAGGAAGAGTAAAAACAAAGATTTGATGGTCATACATCTATTGTAAAAATTACCTGGTTTTTCTTTTCCTCTCTAGAGAAAAATAAAAGCAACTGGGGAAGAGATTTGGCTTTTGGGGATATTGATGAGGGGTAGAGAGTGGGGTAATCCAAGTCTGCAATTTTGCTGGCAGGAGACTCCTGGTGTGAAAAATCCCTTTACCAATGCAGTTCAATAGATGTTTTCTACTAGCCTGCAATAAGTTCCTTCCTCAACTACAACTAGGTCTTGTTCAGTGTGAATGGTCAAATGGTGGAATGCATTCCAATTCACAGTATTTGAAATTATAATTATATGAATGAAATATGGTAATTGGTTCCATCCCAGTGCAAATTCAAATAAAACTACTTTAGAGAATTCATTATTCACACTAATGGGGACTGTTTGCCTCTCAATATACTAACAGGTACCATTTAGCTCCTACATTGTGCCAGGAACAGAGCTAAGTGCTTTACAATCATTATCTCATCTGATCCCCACAATGGCCCTAGGAGAAAGGTACTATTATTACCCCTACTTTATAATTGAGGAAATGGAAGCAACCAAAGGACTTATCCAAGATCATACAGTCAGTACATATCTGAGGTTGGATTTTAACTCAACTTTTCCTCTTATTTCAGGACCAGGGCTCTATCCAACTGTGCTATTTAGCTAAGTATGTTCTTAAGATTCCTTATCTTAATCCAAAACTTAGTTCATGGGCCATTTCCTTCAAAAAGCCTTCCCTGATCTCCCTAGCACCTCCCTACTACCAGTAATTGGGATTCTCTCTTCTTCAAATTACCTTTTCTGTCAATGGAACAATGGAAAGAGAATCATTTAAGGTGAAATAATTTAGTTCAAATCCTGCTTTTGATTACTTGCTTACCAAAATGTGAGCTTATCGTTTCATTTTTCTACAACTCAGATTCTTCTCTTGTAAAATAATTGAACTAGATGGCCTGTAGATCTTTCTAGCTCAAAATCTATGTACTTTCATATATATGAATATGGTATACTTACCATTACCCAGGAGGGCAGGGAGTATCTCATCATTGGTTTCTTCTGTCTTTGTACCTCTAAACCTTAACACAGTGCTTTGCACATAGGAGGGATTCCTATCTAATTGCTAAGTTGAACTAAATTAAATCAATTGAAATCTCAAGTTTATTTTATTCTAGGTCAGAGCTGCATGTTTTGTTCCATTGTGTTGGTGTATTCTAAGAAAATAAATCTTTTCTCTCACTCATGGAAATAAAGCTATGGAGATCAGGTACACGTGCACTTCTATAATGGCCTAATGACTAGCCCACAAAGAGTCTAATAAATATGCTTCAGCTCTAAGAGCCAGCCCCCAAACTTATGTCTGGAAAATATGTGGATGAGACCACATTATTACAAAGTGATGCAAGTGGTCAAATAGCTTTTAATCTTTTATTCCCAGTAGATATAGCCAAGATAGAGGGATGAGGGCAGACTGGCTTTCTGTGGGACCTTGAGAAAGTCAATTCATTTCTGTGAAACTCAATTTGTTTTAGGGAATAGAAAACTTTATTTAGAGACTATTGTCCCTATTTACTTTCCTATGATCCCACGCCATTCACTTTTCATAGCAAAAATGACCTTTCCTGGTTACATTTTCCATTGTCTCTCTCATAGTTAGTAGACTGTAAGCTAGTAGAGGATAGGGGACTAGCTCTGCTTTTCTACTTGTGTTTCCAGGTCTTGGGGCAGTGCTTGACTTAGTAAGTATCTGGCTGGCCACATAACCTGAATGCCAAACACAAGCTTATCCATAAGAATAATTTACAGAGCATTTGCGCTAGGTAAGTGCTCACATGGGGGCCAGAGGAAGAGGTATAAAGATGCCTTCAAGATAGCTCTAAAGAACTTTAGTATTGACTGTGAGACGGGTCCACAGAGCATGGGGCATCCTCATCAAAGAAGATGCTGTACTCTATCCATGAGCAAAGCAGAACCATGAAAGCACAAAGGAAATGTGAGCTGCCCAAATCCTGAGTGACCACCACCCTAAATGGCCTGATGGACCAGCAGCGCTTGCTCCATCTGTGGTATGCCTTCCTAACTTGTACTAAACTAATCAGCCACTGCTGAACACATGCTACCCAGAGGACAAGAGGGGATGCCCACTAATTGGGAATGGCTGAACAAGTCATGGCAGATGATTGTGATGAAGTACTAGGGCACCATAAGAAATGATAAGCACGTTAACTTTAAAAAACATGGAAAGACCTATATGAAATTATGAAAAGTGAAATGAGTAGACCCAAGGGAACATTAAATAAAGCTAAAGAAATATTCTTTAAAGAATAGCTTATGGATGCTTACCTCCAGAGAAAGAACTGATAAATAGAAACATAAGGAATGTGTATGTGTATTTTTTTGTCAAATAATACCTTCCCTAGTATGGAGAGGGAAAGGAAGAAGGGAGATACCTGGGAATTTTAATCTAGCCAACAAATAAATAATTTTTAAAAATTCCTAAGGACTTTGCATGCATTATCTTATTTGAGATTTGTAAAACACCATGTGATGTGAGTGCTTTAGCTGTTATTATTCTTCATTTTACAAGTGAAGAAACAAGCAGGAAAAGTTTATGTGGCTTGTTCATAGTTAACCATTTGTTAAGTGACATTCCAGGATGGACTAAGCTGGAGGTATAAAAAGAGAAAAAGACAATCCTTGCCCTCTAGGAACTCCTTTTCTAATGGGAATTTACAAACAAGATATGTATGTATATATATATATATATATATGTGTGTGTGTGTGTGTGTGTGTGTGTGTGTGTGTGTGTGTGTGTGTGTGTGTATAGGATAAATTAGGGATAATCAATTGGAGGAAAGTCCTTAGCCATCTAAAGAAGGATTAATTGGTTGATTGAAGAATGATTTCTTCAAATCTAAATCTGCTGACTCCAGGTTCAGTGTTCTGCTTATAATGTTGTCCTCACAACCATTCTGTCCTTACAGGGCTGTTCTTTTTAATTTCTTACCACAGAGGATTGTCAAAACTAATTCCCCTGTCTGGGTTCTTGATCTCACTTTCTTCTAACTCCCCAATATTTTGCTCCAGTAATTATTCCCCTTCTCTCCTGGGTCCTTCTTTTCCTCATCCTTAGGTCTCATAGACCTTTAAAAAAATCTTTCTCTGAATATGTTACTCATTCAGGCTATTCTCCCATCTCTCTCTTCTTTACTCGCTGCCAACTTTACAGAATTAGAAGTCTGCACTTCTCTCTGCACTTCTTCACCATCTTCTCTCTCCTCAATGCTACTATCTGACTTTTGCCCCTACTATGGTAATGGAACTGGGCATGTTATCAAAATCTAGGGCCTTTTTTTCTATCCTTATTCCATTCTGAGGCACAGTGTGCTCAAATGGACAGAGAGCTGATTTTTCAAGCCAGGAAGAGGTTGGTTCAAGCTCCATCTCTCATATTTATGGACTATGTGACCCTGGGGAAGTCACTTACCTTCTCATCTCTCCAAGCAACTCTGGAAGAATATAAATTGAAACAAAGCTGCTGATCTGTACTGGGAATGTGAATTCATTTTAGAGCCATCACAGATCTAGTCTTCATCCATTTTCCACAGATCTCTCCACAGTATTAGCCACTGTTTACCCACCTCTCTCCTGATCTATCTGGGTAATGTCTTTTCATTTGACTCCTGAGATACCTTAGTTTCTTTCACTGGTATTTCATAATCTTTTTTAGGCTGTTCTTCCCCTACATACTTCCTAAACACTAGCACCTGTCAAAACCCTCTCCCTGATCTTTTTGGTTTTTTTTTTTTTCCTATCACTCTCAAGTCAAGTACACAAGTATATTAAGTGTTTACCATGTTCTAAGCATCATACACACTCTGGGAATAGAGATATAAGCAAAAAAGACAGCATTTGCCCTCAAGGAGCTTGTATTCTAAAGGGGACATGCAACCCATGAAAAGAAGCTGAAATGGGTACAGAGGTATTCTTTCACTAGGAGAATAGCTTGAGAACTACAAGTGTTGCCTGGAGAGGAACAGAGAAATAATTAGCTTGATTAGTTTTTCCTAAAATAAAGGCTCTAGAAAGAACTGGCCAATTGGATGAAGGGGTCACAGATTCTAGTGCAAGAAGTTTAGAAAAAGGGTGAACCTCTGTTCTCTGTCTCTATCCCTAGTCACACTTCTCCCACACACACCCTCGTGGTTTCAAGCATTACTTCCACATGAGCCAAATCATTATCTCCAGTGATGATTTTCCAATCTTGCTCTGATTTATTATTTTGCCCACCAGATCTCTCCTGAGCCTTGAACTCAACATGTCCCAAATTGTATTCATTACCTTCCCTGATTTCCCCTTCTTTCAAAGTTCTTCTACTATATTCCCCAGGCACCCAGGAGGGGAAGCTTCAAAGCATCCTTTGGCTCTGTCCTTTTTCTCCCTTCTCATGTGTATCTTTGGCCAAGTCTTATTGATTCTACCTCCTCAATATCTCCCATATTTATGCCCCCTCCTTTGCACTTCCATTGCAAACACTCTACCTTGGATCTTTTTAACCCCATGTTCTCACTAATGATAGCCTCTTAACCAGAGTCCTTGTCTCTAATATTTTGCCTCACTAATCCATCTTTCACACCCCTTCCAAAAGAATCTTCTTAATGGAAATTCTGACTTATGCAATCAGTTCTTTTGGAAAAAAAATTCCTCAGGGAACTTCCCCTTGTTTACCAAATAAAATCTGAATTCCTTATAGTCTGATATCAAGCCCTTTTGTTCCAGTCTGTCCTAGGCTACTTTTCCTGCCTCCCACATACTCATTTTTTTCACACACATAGTAGATGGAATGCTAGTCTTGGAGTATGAACAACCTAGATTCAAATCCTTCCTTGGGTAGTTTGCCAAATGATTATTTAAAAGTTTTTAAAAGTAATTTTAAATTTAATTAATTTCAATTAATTAATAATGCCATTATTGTTTATCTTAAAATTAATAACAATAATTCAATTAATTAAAGTAAATTTTTAAATTAATTTGCATACTTCTAATAATAGAAATGCTATTTGTCATGATTATCTGTGTGATGATGAGTAAATCACTTAACCTCTTTCTGCCTCAGTTTACTCTTCAATAAAATAGGGATAATAATACCCATAAGACCTATAGCTCATAGTTGTTATTAGGATCAGATGAGTGAACGTATACAAAGAACAGTGTAACTTCAAAGGGCTTTATAAATGTCATCATCATAGGATTATAGATCTGGAGCTGGGGGAGATGTTGGAGGTTACTGAATTTGATTTCCTTACTTGACAGGTATGAAAACTGAGGCTCAGAGAAGTCATTTGACTTGCCCAGCGTCACACATTCAGGAACTATGTAAAGCAGGATTTCAAAGTAGGTATTTCTGATGTTAAGAAAAGAGCCCTGTCATTTTGTCTCTACAGTGGAAAGAGCACTGGTCTAGAGTCAATAGAGTAGAGTCTGAATCCCACTTCAGATTCATATGATTTGGGGCAAGTCTCATAACCTTCCAAGAGCTAGCTGTGTCCCGTGTAAAATGGGGGGGTTGTACTTACCCTCTGAGGTTTCTTTTAGCTCTAGATCCATGATCTTATGAGTTACCTAAGAAGAACCAACAGAAGTGAGTCAGAATGCCCCAGAATAAGATTTTTAATTATTTGGACTGCCTGGTGCTGATGTCAAGCTTCTCACTGACAAGGCTAAAAAGTTCTTTGTGACTTGTTTCATTCCAATTAGGGATGCTGTGCCCTCAAACTCATTTCTTGGACCCTCTAAAACCAATGGCATAGAAGCTGTGTTGAGACTGTGGCAAAACAAAACAAAACCAACAAACAAAAAACCTACCTCACTCCCCAATTCACTCCCTCGATCTTCTTTGATGGGCATAGAAATAATCTGAGAAAGAACAAAGCTAAGTGAAGAAAGTGCAGTCGTTGTAACGCTCATCCCAACCTTTATTAAATAGATCTACCTACAGCAAGTACAGTAAAATCCTCTTGGGTTTTGTCACTGTATTCTGGTGTGTGCAAGTGTCTGTGTATTACCTTGTCTCTTCCATCCTATCCTAAGATCCTTCAGGGAAGATGTTGTATCTTGTTTATCTCTGTATGCTCAGAACCCAGATATAGGTGCTTCAGAACTCTTCTGTTGATTGCAACTGAATTATATTCAAGTAGTCACTTGCTTAGGAAATGCCTCCAACAGCCATGTGCAATCAATTGAACTGAGATAGTAAAGCCAAAGAGTGAACCCAATGGAATTCTCATTGGGATTCTCCAAGTAAATAAGAGGTGATTGGGGAAGTCAATGCTGATGCTGCATCTTTGGACTCATTACTAATACAGTCGGGTTCTATAAACATCTTTCTGGACCGTGGCCATAAGTAATTTGAATGGAAAAGAGAACACTGGCATAACATTAAGCAATGATTCCAATGCCAACTTTTCTGCAGATATTGGTAATTAAATAATTGAGAACAAACTACAGCTTTATCACTCCACTACATTTATATTTAACAAGTAAAGCTGTGGTTCAACTTCATAATATTTATTAAAGATATAAGCAAAGTCTAAGAAATGTTTTCTTACCGCACCTTTTACTATTTTTTCATTGAAAGATAAACTACAGATAGTTTATAACTTCTACTAATATGAAAACTTGTTCTTCAGAAGCTGTGTGGAAAAGTAGATAGATCACAAGACTTGAACTCAAAAATCTGTGTTCAAATCCTACTCCCAAACAATTGTATACTGTGTGAGAAACAAGAAGTCATGGTTCTTTGTGTGTCAGCTTCCATGTTTGTAAAATAGAGTTAAAATACCTCATTTTATGGGTTGAATTAGAATCTAATAAGAATGTACATTATAGCATACCTTAAAAGAACTCTCCATTTGAAGTTAAATGACATTATGGATATTACACTGGTGAGAATAGCATGATGAAATCTTTTACAATTGAGGACTAGTAGACTCATTGTTATAATTATATAAATTGATGAACAATTCTCTCAAAATAAAATTTTTCCAAGCTTAAAAAACTTAAATGACTGTTTTAAATTTCAACTTACCAACTTGCCCTCTACTTGTCCTCAGAAAACCTCTCTGAGTTTTGATTTTCTCAGTTGTTAAATCATATCATTAGACTTCCTCAAACACTTACTAGCTTTGTGAACAGAGGCAAGACACTTTACTTAACTTCTCTGTATATGTTTCTTCATCTGTAAAATAAGGGGATTGTATATAATGGTCCTTCCAATCCCTTCCAGCTCTAAAGCTCTCATAGAAAGCATTTCATAAACCTTAAATGTCAACCTTTCTGTTGAGAGCTGGAAATTCATACTGTGTTTCTCCAGCAGAAGAAAATGTTTATTTACTAAATGCTCGTTTTCTTCATCTTCTAGTCTTAGAGATTTGTCTGAGGCTCAGAGAGATTAAATCACGTGCTTTGGGTTAAAGATCTAGAAAATACCGAAATTCAAGATTTGAATCCAAATCTTCTTCTTGCCTCCAAATCAAGCAACACTTACCCAATTTCTTCACTGAAATCATCAAATCCAAATACAGCTAATGGGGGAAGAAGGTGGAAGGCTTATTTTATTTGGTGACACATGAAACAAGAAGTTAAGGACAAAACCTTATTTAATCAAAGCATGAGAGAATAATTACAGAGGATGAACCAGATTTATTCAGATTGAGAAAGAACACATCTTTGTACAGCTAATAAGCAGATCTCATAACCTATAAATCCAACGATATTTGGATGCCAAATCCAGCTTTAATTTGCAAATAGTTCTCTCTATATATTATCTCTCTAGTGAGTAAACTATATTCATCAGAGCCCAGTTTTCTCTCATTCAGTTATATTCATAGTTGTAAAGCATGGTATCAAGTATAAACCATCAAGTAGTTAGAATTTCAAAGGTAAAAATGCTAGTTTTTTATCTGCAGGTGAGAATAATTTAGGTGGATAATTCACAGTGAAATCAAATTGACCCATTCAATAGTACAGAATTTTATGGATGTAAAATTTCATTTTCTTTTAAGTTTTTACTACTTTAACAAGTACTGTATCTATTCAGTCAGTGAAAAATCTTTAATGTGAATGAATGGATAGAGGGATGGATGGATACAGCATTTCTCAAGCACTTACAGTGTTCTGGGCATCATGTTATATACCGGGATATAAACAGACAAGTAAGATAGTCCTTACTTGCAAAAATCTCATCTTTCAATGAAAGAGACAACATGTTCCCATAAGAGAAGGCCACAATAACAGTCCTCAAATTTTTTTTATCTCAAGATTACTTTATATTCTTAAAAATTACTAAGACCCTCAAAGAGATGTTATGCGGATCAGTGGATTGTATCTATCAATAATTACCATGTTAGAAATTAAAATATCTTAGTATTATTTTTGTTTTGTTTTGACCTGAAGGGATCTCAGAAATCCCCAGGGATCTCTGAACCACATTTTGAGGATCACTGAGCAAGAGTATGGATCTCAAAAGTAGGTTGTGCAAAGGGACTTTGGGGACTGGTTCACCTCACGGTAAAAGGATATTTTTTCCAATACAAAATACCTTTTCTTCATTCTCATTCCATAAAGGGTTTTTCCCTTCCTCCACTATGGCTTTCACTCAGGCACTGGGTCTTTTTTGCATATTATTTCCAGAATGAGACCAAGGTAATCAATTGTCGCTTGAAATGTAGGTATCATAGGATTGAGGAAAAGTCCTGTTAAAAGAACATTAAACCTTTAAGCAGAACCAAACACCTTTTGGCATAGAGGCCTATTTGGATGGATTAAGTGTCAATGGGATAACTTTTTCATTAATTAAATTAGATTCAATTTTGATTACCAGAAGTCTCTAAAGTTATTGCCTTAGTCATTTTTATTACATATAAAATATATAAAGTTTTATAAATATTAACCTGATATAACTCAAGAAAAAAATCATAGCTGAACAAGTATTTTTCCTCTCCTTGTAAAGAATAGAGATAATTGGGGCACAGAAAATTTACGAGCTGTGCCCAAATATTTTCAACTGCCAGAAAAGAACAGAAGAACTAGATTGGAGAATTCTGCATCTGATCCTAGTGATATTTGACCGTACTGACTCCTAACAGATTTAAATACACCAATCTTATTCTTTTAAGATGTGTTTGTGGATTATATAAATTCCATATTTGTACTAAATTAACCCCCTGGACAGCTAAATAAATTATGGTTGAATAATCCCTGTCTGGCTGCCAAAAAACGATTGAGCTCTTAATTTCCACTAAGACATCAATTGTCTCTATGGCCTTGGGATATCTTTTTTAAAAATTGCCTCAATTTCCCTAGATGCAGCTATGTGACTATGTGAAAACTGGTCGTTTCAAGGACTAATTAGTTTGGGGTTTATAATTAATGATTTTATTATAATAGTCTATATAGAGGCTAATAGAATAATTAGTACAATTATTAAATACAATCAGTCATGGCTCCAGGATGAAACAGAGGGAAAGAGAAATGGTAAAATGTTGCCTGACAGTTATGAGATTAATACTTAAAAAATTTTTCAAGGAGAATAATGCTCATAGGGAGAAATGTTCTTTATTACTCCCTATAGATTCTCCAACCAAAACTCTGAGTGAAAACTTATCCAATGACTTGTATATCAGGAAGCTATATGATGGGAAGGAAATTCCCATCATATGTGAATTGGAAGGGGAAGCAATGAGGAAAGATATTGAATAGTTGAGGACAAAAGGGAGAGAAATTAAATCAGTATCATTATGGTCTTATACTATAGACAACCAGGGCAAATGTAGAAAATGGATGATAAGTTCAAGGAGCCTATTTAAAAAGATAGCCTGTAAAGATACAGTTGTAACAGAAGACTTGTTTTATGTAGCTTTCTCTCAGAGGTCTCTACTAGAAACAGAATAGATTATGTTTCTGACTGACCCTGCTGATAATTTTGGCTTTCAAAATTCCAAAAAAGAAGCAAATAGAATTACAATTTCATACCTGATTCGAACTAATATGGAGCAATCAGATGTCAAAATACAGGGCAGAGGCACATGGGAAAGATATGACTGTGCTATATAAGGACTCCAAGTCACAGGAAGGACAATTTCCTAAGTCAGAAAAGATCACAGGTTTGATACTCAAAAAAACTGAAGAGGGATCAGAGAGAGACTCTCAAAGAATGAAATTTATATTATATATACATAACTTATAAATTCATAATATACACAAACACTGCAATAATGAATGATTTCAATGGTAATGAAAGCAAAGAGGTGCCAAAAAGTGAATGTGGCTGAATGGGAATCTCAGGTAAACTCCTTACTGTTAAATTTCTTCATCTGCAAAAGAGGGCAACAATAGCTGTATCACTTATTTAGAAGTTGTTGTGAGTGGCACTATATTAATGTCTAATGGCATTGTTTGCTTGTTTTGTTTTCTAGATTTGGAATTTCTTTTTATCAGTGCAAATATACAACTATACAGCAATTTTTAAGTTAAAGAATGATTTGAGGCACTGTTAAATTATTTTCCCAGAGTCAATTAGTCAATAAGTATTTATTAAGCACCTTCTATGTGAGAAGCACTGTAGTATTCATCAATTAAATTTTATTCAACTTTGATTACAAGAAATCTCTAAAGTGAGTGCCTTAGTCATTTTAAATTAAATTTTATAAAGCATATAAAAGAAAATATGGAAAGTTTTGTAAAGATTAACCCGATATTACTGAAGAAGAAAAAAATCAAAGATGAACAAGTGTTTTGAATGTCAAGAGACAATTTCTGGCCTTAAGGAGCACAAAATCTAATGAGCAGCCAATAGCAAATATGTACAATCAAGCTATAAAAAAGACCAATCAGAAATAACTAACAAAGAGGAGGCATTGGAATTAAGAGAGATTAGGGAAAGCTCAGTGGATTGAGAACCAGACATAGAGATGAGAAGATCAGGATTCAAATCTGGCCTTAGACACTTCCTAGCTGTGTGATCACTGTGTAACTGTGTAACACTCATTGCCTAGCCAATACCACTCTTCTGCCTTGGAACCAATATACAGTATTGATTATAAGAATGAAGGTAAGGGATTTTATCATTTTTATTTTAAAAGAAGGAATTGGGAAAAGTTTCTTGTAAAGGTGATACAAATAGTTTGTGTCAGAAAAAGAAATTAAAATTGGGTATTTCTTATTATAAGAATAACTCTTTGGTGGTGATAATTATTTGGTGGTGGGGTTGATATTGGTGATGATGATGATGACAGTGGTAGTAGTGATGGTGGTAGTGGTGGTGGTAGAGATGACAATTTTGATTATGAAGAATTAAGATACTTTATAAGAAGAGTCAGAGCAGCTAAAAACTATAGGAGTCAAGGACAACTCAGATCTCCCTCTACTGAAGTCCATCCTTCACTCAACTATCAAAAACATCTTCTGAAAGGACATCTTATTGCAATATTTCCATATATATTTAATTTCAGTGGCTCTCTATTGACTCCAGGATCAAATATAAAATCCCCCCCCCTTAGCATTTAAAGTTCTTCATAACCTGGATCTTTCTAACATTTCAAGTTTTCTTACATTTTACTCTCCTCTATGTACTCAATGATTCAGTGACTCTGGCTTTGTTGCTATTCCTTGCTATTCCCTGGGCACACCATCTCTTGACTAAGCATTTTCACTGGTTGTCCTCCATGCCCATAATTCCTTCATTCTTCATATCCATCTCCTGACTCCCATGACTTCCTTCAAGTCTCAACTAAAATTCCACCTTCTTCAAGAAGTCTGCTTCATGCTAACCCCTTTCCTCTTAGTTACCTCTAATTTATCCTGTGTGTGCCTGTTTGCATATAATTGTTTACATGTTGTCTTCTCCATTAGACTGTGAGCTTCTTGAAAGCTTGCTAGATTTGTTGGTTTTTGTTTTTGTTTTTGGTTTGTTGCTTTTTTGCCTTTCTTTATATCCATAACATTTACCTGGCACATAGTTGACACTTAAGAAATTCTTGTTGACTTTGCAGGACTTAAAGTTTAATAATGATAATAATTGATATTTGCATTGTATTCCAAAGTTTATAAAGCATTGTATATACATCATATCCTGCCAATATCCATCTAACTTTTACAGGTAAGCAAATTGAAACTCTGAGACATTCTTTTGTCCTTGATGACATAATTTGTTATTGTGTATCTTAATTATCTTTAGGACTAAACATCTTTCCATTTTTCCTTATTACTTTTCAGAATGAGCTCAGAATTATATGAAGGAAGTTAAGGACTCATCAATAAAAAATAGGGCTTTTAAAGGTATGGTAAGGAAAAACAGAACAGTGAAGAACTAGGATTTTTGCTTGGTGAGAGGGCTAAAGCATTATAACTTTATCCTGCTTCTGTTTTCTCTTACAAACAAAATGATTTTAAGCTATAAGAATAGCCAAAAAGGCTTAACAGAAAAATTCAAACTAAATAGATGATATGAGGCCACTTGGCCTCAAAAAATTATTCCTTATTTAATGAACTTATACAATATTTGCTGAAGAGATGTTACTTAACTTTGAAAAAATTAGGAGAATAGGAGAGATGCCACAAGACTGGAAATGAAAGGTATTATTTTAATTTTCAAATGGGAAAAAGATATATTCTTCCAACAATGGGCAATGGGCTCAAAATCAATTCCTGCTAAGAGCCTAGAATAGATTATTAAGGGTCTAGTTCATAATACTTTACAAAGGGAAGATATAATTACTATGAAGCTGCAGGAGATCATTAAGAACAAATCATGGCAAACTAACATCTCCTTTTTGAATAGTTTTTCAACTATCGTAAGCTATAACATGTCTGTATTTCAGGAACATTCTAACAAAATTCTCTACTATTGCCTTAGGGACAAGAAGAAAGGTAGGAACTACATGCTATTATGATTATCAGTAAGTGCATCAGTATATAGCATAGTATCAGTATGAATTCTGAGCTGGTTGAACAACCAGACCAAAAGAGTGGTTATTAGTGGAATAAGGACAACGTATTTAGGTCATTAGTGAAATACGGCCGTGCTGTGTTGTTGGTCCTGTTTCAGTTGATTTTTTCCTTCTAATTCTTTATTTTTATATTTCTTTAATTTTATATTTAATTTCATTTCTCCCTTCACATGTGGGTGAAGATATAGAAGGCATCTGTATTAGATTTTTAGATGAAGGAAACTAGAAAAGAGAGCTAAAAAGAAAACTAATGCATTGGATAGTAGAAAATGGTCCAAAATGACTTTTACCAGTCTTGGAAATGGATGGGAATATATGATGATGTTTGATAGGCATGGAGTACATTACCAGCATGATAGAAAGTCCTGAAGTATTTACCAATACCTCTACACCTCTCTCAGGTTCTCAAAGTACATGATAGTAACTCACCCTGTGTCAGTATCCCTTCATGGTGATGTTAGCATTCTTAGGTTAATCTGAAGAATGTAGCTGTGTCATCCAATTAAATTTCATGACCCATTGATTCCCATTCTAATGGGTCATCCCATCACTTATATCTTAGGCTATTTATTTACCCCATTGATCCACTTCTCATAAAACCATTAATCTATGAAGTATTTAATTGGAAAAATGAAAGGCAATAAAATAAATATATTACTCATATGTAACTTTATCTGTACATTCTATCCAATTCAGAGCTCCAGACTCTCACTAAAACAGAAACCATTCCCAGTGTTCTGTTCATCACTGATCCTTCTTGGGAGCTACGCCAAGGCATACCTCCCCTCTCCTGCTGGCACAAGGAGAATAGAAATATTAGCCACTCACAGTTCTGGCTAGATGTTAATCTTCTTGTACATCACTTTCATTGCCACAGGTTCCTGGTTCTACCCCCTAGGACTTCTGTTTTGTTTTGTTTGGCACAATCAATTCAGTATAAGAAATTTTACACTCCTTTAGACTATCCCTCTGTACACCTAGTACTTTAGAGCAAACAGTTGGTACCATAGTGCACAGATTCCTGGACCTGGAGTTAAGAAGACCTTTGATTAGATGTGACTGGGCAAGTCACATCATCTCTGTGTCTCTGTGTCACATTATCTCTGTGTACATCAGTTTCCTCAACTCTAATATCAAGATAATAAGAGTGCCAACCTCATAGGTTATTATCAAATAAGATAATGTCTATGAAGTGCTTATTACTGTGCCTGGCATATAGTAGGCATTTAATAAATGTTTTGTTTCCTCAGTACTGAAATAGATTGAAAAATGTCCCAGAGTATAGACCCTGGAATTGTGGTCTGACTGTTATAAATCTAACATATACAGTGATGGGGGAAAATTCATAGTTTCAGGTACTATTCTGTCTTCTCCAATCCAACTCTTTTTCTCTTTTCTTTTCCTAAACTCTGACATCTTCATTGTGTTATCATTGCATTCCAAAAGTCCATTGCAGGGTGGGGAGGGTGATTATAAGGAGTGAGAGATTGAGACATACTCTTTAAAATCACATCAGGATAAATGTAAAGCACAGTACTTGGGCTCAAAGAATCAACTATATAATAATATTCCAGTTGAGCATGGTAGATCTGGAAAATGGTTTGTGTGAAAAAAAAAAGACCTGGCACTTTTAGTGGACTTCAAGCTCAACAATGAGTCATGAGTGTGCAAAAATCAGTGCAAGTTTTGGCTGGTTTAATGAAAGTGTATTATGCAGAATCATAGAGGTTATAGATTCTGTCTATTCTGCCCTAGCAAGAACATCTGGAGAACTGTGCCTCCTTCTAGATGTCACGTTTTACTAGGGTTATAGACAAGCTTCTGTATATTCATAACAGTTAAACTAAAGCAAAGGAACTAGGGATGATATAATAATAGGATCATGTGAAAGAACTGGGAATTCCTAATATGGAAAAGAAAAGAGAAAGTTTAGGGGATATGGTGTTATCCTTTCAAATATTTGAAAATTACTCCATGGATGAGGGATTGTTCTTCCTAATAATAGATATAAGACCAACAGGTAAATGTTTTAGAAAAGTGAATTTCAGATAAAGATGGACTTCCTAACAACTGGAGCCATTTCAAAATGAAATGAACTTCCTTAATGAATAGCAATTCAATGGAGGTCTCTCCCCAAAGATTGGATTATTTAAAGGCTATATATGGATTTTAAGTAATTTTTTTCATAAAGAATACACTAGCTGTTCTCTAGTATCTTTTCTACTTTTAATATCCAAAGTTCATGTTATAGGCTAAAATATTATAAGATTTTTTTTAGTCATGGTCCCATGAACTCTAGTTTTATCATCAGTAATCACTTATTCATAAGATTTTGCACTAAAAGGAGCCTTAAGAACATATAGTTTAAACTCTCCATTTTGTAGATGATAAAACAGATCCAATGGGGTTAAATGAGTTATTCAGCCACATGACTATTATAATTTTATTTTCTTTGGTTTTTGGAAACTGAGTAGGGGGTTGGGGTTGAAAAAGAATTAACAAATAAACCAAAATTTTGGGACATATCTACTGAGTAAATAGCTATAAAAAAACATCATATTGGATTATTTGACTGTACAACAAAGTAAGGAAATAAGCCCTAACAAAAAAAATATATATATATATATTCCCTTTTTCATTCTGTAACATCATGCAGTGCTGGCTTTTGTATGAATCATAGATGTTAAACCACCATTAGAAGTCTGCTTAAATTACCAATAAGTCCAGCTACACCCTTAGACTAATGTGACATCCTTAGAGGATAAAGGTGTTTATATATCAGGATTGATTCTCTTTTCACACATCCCTTGCCTTTTGATATCTCCATTAAAAAAGAGAGAGAAGGCCAGCTTAGTTGGATAGTAGGAACCACATCCTTTATTATGACTATGTTCTCTTATACAATGAGACATAACGGCAAGATCATTAAAGACATCTCCAAATGAATAATATGTAATATGAAGAAATTATGGCATAAATGAGTCACCTTCATCCTCTCCTTCTCCTCTCTATATGACTTAATTGCTAAGTTCTTGAGCAGAATTCCTTCTTGTTTTTGGTGACATGTATCCATTTGGAATCCTGGTGAAGCCTACGGATTATTCATAATCATGTTTTTACATAATTAAAAGAAATGTTAAATTTCAGTTAGATATTAGTAAAAATAATGGTATACATTTTTCTCTCTAAATTTATGCACTCCATGAAATTTATTTTTATTAAGGTTAAGAACTCCTGCTCCATGGAGTTATGTGAGGACTAAGTCACTTGACAAACATGGCAATTTATAAATGTCAAAGGCAGGATTTGAATCCAGGCCTTTGTGACTAAAGCATAATCGACTATCTATTCCAATAAATTCTGTCTTAAAACAGTCTGTTTATTGGGTGGTCTATTAGAGAATTTCCCATATGGGCACTTCTTCCATTGATGCAGATTAATACCTTGAGTATATTTTATTGTTATTATTATCATTAATAACAACAATCAGTATTTATATTACATCTTAAGTTTTGCAAAGCCCTTTAAAAATATTATCTCATTTTACCCTCTTCACAACCCTGGGACTATGTGCTATTATTATTATCCCCCTTTTAGAGATAAGAAAACTGAGGAATACAGAGGTTAATTAACTTGACTTCCCCCAAATCACAGGGTAAATTTCTGGATCAAGATTTGGATCTTTCTGAGTTCAGATCTAATACTTTTTTTCACTAGCTCATCTAGCTTCCTGAAAATTTACCTGGGGCCAATTCTGAGGGACTTATGAGAAAGAACACTATCCACATCCAGAGGAAGAACTGTAGGAGTAGAAACACAGAAGAAAAACAACTGTTTGATCACAAGGGTCGATGGGGATATGATTGGGGAGATAGACTGTAAACAAGAATCCTATTGCAAATATCAATAATATGGAAATATGTCTTGATCAATGACACAGGTAAAACCCAGAGGAATTGCATATCGCCTCTGGAAGGGGTTTGGGAGAGGGCAGGGAAAGAACATGAATCTTGCAACCATAGAAAAATATTCAAAATTTATTAATTACATATTTTTTCAATTCAAAAAATTAAATTAAATTAACATAGAAATAAAAATAAGTACATTAAAAAAGGAAAAGAAAACTTACCTGGGTCACCAAATGGGTGAGTGGCTTGACCAGGGTCACTCAGGTACTGTGTATTAGAGGTACAGACTATGTTCTTCTTCAGAGTCAAATGAGATAACAGAGTAAGAGGCAAAGTGCATTTGGATTCAGGAGATCTCTGTTTCAATCCAACTTCAAATGCTTCAGGGACCTTACAAAAGTCAAAGAGCTCTCAAATTCAAAAGTTCTTCTAGACCTAGACAAATTTAAAAGACTGTAAACTTTAAAGTGCTATTTAAAAGTACTGTTATTATTATTATTATTATTATTATTATTATTATTATTAACTCCAAAGTTGGGTCTCTATCCACCATGTCACATTTCTTTGACATTATTATTATTGGTGTTGGTGTTACTGATAATAATGATGATGATCATGGTTAGGACAATGATGATGATAACTACAACAATAATGGAGTGAATGTCAAATAGATGATGGAGCTCTGGATTAGAAGGGAGAAAGACTTAATTTCGGTTCTACCTCTGACATCCTGGCTATGTGACAAGCCCTTGGCACTCTGGGCAATTCTCTAAGATCATATAAACATAAGAGAAGCTAGTGTTACTTGCATCGGTAGAGTTAACTTCCATTCTGGGAGCTCCTTCCAAAACTGTTTTTTTTTTTATGAGCATAATACATTTATATGTCAGATTTGTAAAATGCTTCACTAATCACATTAACCCTAGGAGATCTGTGGTACAAATATCTCTATGACCATTTTACAAATGAAAAAACTAAGGGTCAGAGAATTTAAGTGATGAATTAAAAGACAAATGTGAATTATTTCTCTTGCATCTAATATTTTTAAGCAAGATTTCTGGAGAGCCACAAATTTTATTTTTCTGGAGAAAAGGAAAAAAGAAGTGTGAGTTATAAAAATCATGATTAATTCTTTCTTTTGGATTCAAGAGGAAAAACACAAACTTGTAGAGAGAGTCCTGCCTTCTTTATTCTGTCCTAGTTGGTATCATTGTCACTCTGTTCTAGATGCCAAAGATATGCCACACTATGAGCTAACAGTTTCAGTACAGTGGGAGAAAAAGAGAGAGATGAAGTTTAGATGAGAAAATTTAAAACTTGAGAGAGTCTTTGTAGAAACAAGATATCACCTTAATGGAGACTGATAAATATTAAATATTTATGCAACTGTTGTAGAAAGTGCCATCCTTGATCCTATATTTGTATTCCTAACTCTCAGCTGGGGCTCTGGCTTTTAAGTTTGGTTGGGGGGGGGTGAATTTCTGAAGGAAAAAAATAAAACATAAAACAACAAATAAAAGAAACTGCTTGTTTCCTTCTCTAGCAGCATAAGCCTCCTTGAAATTTCAAAAACCAAATCTTGTATCACCAAAAGGATCTCCTCAGAAGAAAAATAAGGTGGCTCATATTTGCAAAAACAAAGTCAAGCCAATTTTGTAAAAATTCTTTTCTTTTCCTTCTTTACATGTCATAGGAGTTTCTTCTATCTTCCTTTCCCTAGATTTTCCCAGTGAATTGTAATGAGATCATATATTGGAGCTGGAATAGTCCTCAAAAGCCATTTTAGTCTAAGCAGATTATATTTAGAAAGTAAACTGGGACCCAGTGACTTGCTCAAGGTGAAACTCTTTCCAATAAGAAAGACATTTTAGGAAATCTAGTTCTATGATTTTTTACTTCAAATAAAGAGAATGAAAAAGATTGTGATTGCAACAACTAGCCTTCATTGATAAACACACACACACATATGCATACACATGCTTTTTTTCCCTTGTAGAAACAAAGATCTGTAAGAAAAATGTGCTTATCTCTAGAGTCCATCTGTCTGTCCATCTCTACCCTTCCTGAATCTTGTCCCTTAGCAAGATAACTTTGCATGCTAATCACTTAGAGTTGGAAGTTTATCATTTTACTCTAGATTTCATCCTTCCACAGTGATTCATTATTTAGAAGGAAAATACTGGACTTGGTTTCAAGCATAGTTTCTATTTCTCCTTACCAAAGGTCTGGAAGAGGCAGGAAGACCTGAGACCTAATTCATCCACAGATATTTAGCTGAGTGACCCTAGGCAAATTGCCTAATCTCTGTATGCCTCAGTTTCCTCAAGTGTAAAATGGGGATAATAATAGCACTTATTTCACAGAGTTGTGAGGACTGAATGAGATTTGTAAAGCACTTAGCACAGTGCCTGGCACAAAGTAGGTATTTACTAAGTATTTATTTCCTTCTTGCCTTGTTTCCTTCTTCCTTTTCTTCCTTCACTCTTTCCTTCCTTCCTTCTATCCTTCCTTCTTCCCTCTTTCATTCCTTCTTCCTCATCTTGGAAAAATAGAGTCTCAGTGGAACCTTGTGCAAAAGTAAGGATTCCTTCATATATTTCATGCTAGAAGCTCTTAGAGTTTCTGAAAGGAAAGGAAAACTGGACATCCTCTGAAATGCACCCTAGTTTTCTGACAGAATTTTTCAAATAATTTCAATGAAGGATAGAGAGGATTCCATGTATGCAAGTTCTATAGATAATCAGCACAGGTAGATCAGGAAATACAGGAGAAGGAAGATACAAAGAAAAGATTCCAATGAATAGGAAAATTGGGAAATATCCAAAGAGACATATTTGGGTACATAGAAAACTTACCAAGCAAGAAAGATTTTTTTAAAGATATGTATAGGGAGTGTTGGCAAGGATGTGAGAGCTACCAAAGCTTGGCAGAACAATAATGTCAAGAATGCTATCACTCACGACAATATAAGTTTGGAAAGGAAACCTAAGGGAGACAGAAAAGTTGTTTTTTTTTTTTTTGTAAAATAAACAAACACTGATTATTTTTAGCTATATTGGGGGAGAGGGTAGGATGAAGAAGGAATAGGACCAATGGTAAGGATGAATGGGAGATAAATGAAGAGAGAGAGAAGGAAGAGTGGCTCAAGTGAAGATAGTAATTGGACTTGAAGAGATTGAACAGATATGATCGATAAGGAGTTGAAAACCAAGATTACGTGGAGGGCCTATCTGACTCAGATCAATTCAAGTCATTTGGCCTCAAAGAACCATATTCTCATGTCGTATAAGAAATGACAGTTGTGAATATTGAGTCAGTATCTGCCATATTTTAAATCAAGAATGAGAGGAGATAACATCACAAGCCTAGAGAAAGGTAAATCCTGTCTGGAAGTAAACAACACAAACAACATAAAGAAAATGGAATCTGCAAACTTTGGTCATTCCTGGAAAAGTTATAGACTAACATCAAAAGTTTTGTTAGTGAACACCTAGGAAATGGAGCAATGATCACAGAATCTACATGGCTTTAGAAGGAAAAGAAACAGAAAACAACAGATCTGACAATAATTTCATTTCCATTTTTGAAAGGGGTACTCTGCATAGCAGAGGAATGTAGTAAAAATTAGTTTGTCTAATTTCTAACTAATTCTTGATCAAGTATCATGTGTTATTCCCATGGAAAAGATGGAAATATGTGGGCTAGTTGGCAGTCTTATTAGATAAATAGAGAACTAGTTCCATGTCACCTTGATAGAAGGTCTCCAATGGAGGGCTCCATGGATCTGTGTTTGGTCCTGGACTGCTTAACACTTTTATCAGCAACTTGGATAAAAAGAGGCAGCATACTAATCATATTTTCAAGTGGCACAAGACTGGGGTAGGGGGAAGGATGCCTAACACACTGGATGACAGTCAGGATCCAAAAAAATCTTGGCAGGAGATGACATTGGATTGAATCTAATAAAATTTAATATAGATAAATGTAAATTCTTACACTTGGGTTCAAAATATCTACTTCATAAGTACATTATGGGGTAATCATAGTTAGAGAGCAATTTATCTGATAGAAATCTGGGAGGGGAGTTAAGGACTACAAGCTTGATGTGTGCCAAAAATATGATATAACAGCCAAAAAAGCTAATGTGAATACTTTGGACTCAATTAAGAGGAGCTTCCATACAAAGGGAGATGATAGTCTCAACGGATGAGTCTTTCTTTAGATCATACCTAGAAAACTGTGTTCAGTGATGGGCAATATATTTTGGATGGACATTGATAAAGTGGAGAAAATCCATATTGGGTAACTAGAGAGATACAGAGCCTTCAGTCCATGTCATATGAAAATCTGTTAAGGGAACTTGGATTATTTAGCCTGAAGAACAGAAGACTGAGGGGATGATGAATATTTAAATCCTTAGCCTTAAAACACTTAAGTCACTTGAAGGACTGTCCTAGATAAAAGGAATTAAACTTGCTTTGGTTTGCCCCAAAGAGCAGAACTAAAAATCCATGGGTAGCTAGTTGGTTAAATGGATAGAGTACCAGGTCTAGAATTAGGAAAGACTCATCTTCCTAAATTAAAATCTAGGCTCAGACACTTAGTAGTTGTAGGATACTGGGAGAGGCACTTAACCCTGTTTGCCTCAGTTTCCTCAACTGTAAAATGAACTGGAGAAGGAAATGGCAAACCTCTTTAGTGTCTTTGCCAAGAAAACCCCAAATGGGTTTATGCAGAATTAGGCACAATGGAAAAACAGCTGAATAACAACAAAAGTTGCAAAGAGGAAACTTTAATCTTGCTATCAGAAAAAAAAAAAATCTTTCCACTAGTGTTATCTATGAGTGTAATGAACTGTCTCTGAAATTAGTGGGCTCCTCTGCTTTGGAATTATTTTATCAAAAACTATGACTTCTTATTTGACTTATATATGACTTCTTATTTCTCTTCTGTTTGTCAGGATGGGGGGATGGTTATATCAGAGATTGATTTGGGGTATGAATTAAACTAGATTGCCTTTGAGGTCTCTTTCCAATTCTGAATTCTTGGATTCCAAACAAATAAACGCTGATAAATTCAATTGTTGTAAAATCTGGTAATTCAGAATTTTTTGAGGATTCAGAATTGAGGGGGCAAAAAAGGAAATTACTTTTCTTATGGTCTGAAAGCTACAGAATAAAGGCACTATGTAAAAAATGATCACAAGCTTAGATACTCATTGCCTTTCTTCACACCATAGAAGATTGGTTCTTAGCATTTTCAGTGTCTTTGATCAGCTGGTAAAGGCTATGGACCACGTCATAGAAAAAAATAATAATAATTTAAAAGTTAAGGAAATGCTAATTTATATAAGGTGTTTGTTTTTCCTTTCCAAGTGCCCAGATCCCCTGAAATCTATTCATGAACCCCACAAGGAATCTATAGGCCTCAGAGTAAGAGCCCAGAAAATAGATCCCAACCTTATACTCCAGGAAACTAGAGAATTTCCATGCTCCATCAACACAGCCCCTGTTTAATTAATCCAAATAGTAAAAGACATAGTAAAAGGCTAACCCTGTTAATGGGGCTTAGCCTAAATTGATTGCCACAGTAAACTCACCCATGTCTTTATATGGCTTGATTTTCCTTTATGTTTAAATTGCCAGTTGTTCCAAATATTTAAATTAATGAGAAAAAATGCAAAGAAAAGGATTCAGTCTGAAAATTTTAGAAGAAAAAGAAAAGAACTTCATGTAACTTCATGGCTGAAGCTATTATGGTAACTTGAGCCCAAGAGTTTTAGAGCAGGACACGTCTTTGAATTTCTACATATGGTGATGTTGGCCAGCTTTACATATTGCTATTATCTGATTGGAATGGGCTGTTGGTTTTCAATAACATTCTGTAAGTCATGGAGACTTCATGAGTATTTTTCATTAGCAGAGAGAAAAAGGGGGATAAGTAAGAGCTGCTAGTCTTCTTTTACAGTAAGAAGAAGCCATTGCCTACCAGCCAACCTATCAAGAAAATTCTTAGTAAACAAAGAAGACCATTTTTAGAAAGTTTTTTTTAAAGACAAAATTTTCCACTAATCTAATCTATTGCTGCCTCATCCTAGCATTAAGGAGATCCTGGGCTTTCAAAGGCTAAGCTTAACAGGGCACAAGCTATGGCAGAATTTAGCAATCTCAAAATATTTCAAGGCAGCTGACTATGAATGTGATCTGAACACCGCCCTACTGAGTGCATGCAGGTTCATCACCCATTGTTTGATTGCTGAATTCTTTAGTTATTACAACCCAGGAAACAAAGTAAAATATAAAATGATGCTCAATAATTTCTATTTCACTTCTTTAGTGATGAGAGAAGAAAGGGGACAAAAAGGTAAAATATTTATTTAACTATTAGAAGTATTGATGTGAGCCTATTTTCTGATAACAAAATATTATTGTATGACTTGAACTGCATCAATACTGACATTCACAGTTAGAAATTAATCAGATAAAATTATACTAAAAGGTTCACAGATTCATAGAAAAAGAAATATAATAGGTTAGTTTCATCATATTTCCCCAAACTAAGAAACACTCTGTAGTAAATTCTGCCAGGGTCACTCCCCCATTTTATACTACACTCACAGTTTTGTTCCCCAAATGGATGACTTCTTTGATCCTAGAGTTAGTAAGATAACCTGGAAGAAATATACTTCTAACACTTGACGTCCTCTTGGGTATGCTTCCTATTGACAATCAGTCAAAATACTTAATTTATTGCCTCCTAAATTATGGGATATATTGTCCCACCAATTTAGACTGGGCTGATAGGAAGAATGGGCCCAAACTTAGAGTACAATAGTAGTGTGGCCTGTGGGAAGAATTCTAATGTGACAAAGAATTGCTTATAATTCCTGGTACCAGAATTATTTTCTGTTCATAGTCATTACTCAAGTCCCCTACTAGAGACACTTGAGATACTTACCCAATTTAGAGCAAGAAAGAAGAAATACAAAGTAACAGAGGTAAACATCTATGCATTCTACCATAGCCAATGGGGGAATGGGGTCAATTGTCTTGCTTCATCTAGCTCTTGGGGCAGCCCAAAATAGCTCTACTTCATTTGTCATCAGAAAGGAATTAGGACTAGTGATGAGTTATCCCCTTTTGTCATAGTCCAAAGCCAATGAGAAGCTCATTGAAACCTGTACAGCCTGGAGTAAGTTCCCTGAGTTCCCCTTGATATACTAGAACCTGGACAGGAATTTTTGTCTTTCTCTGTATAAGTACCAGGAAGGTAAAATCCAAGCATCTTTCATGATGGTGATAACAATGTCAAGAATCATGGGGGTGTTCTAGTATGCTATGCTTATAATTAACATAAGCAAACTGATAACATAACTTGAGCATATATGGATGTATAAGCATACACATATATACATATTAGACATAGATATGAAAGGAAAATAGAGAGAAAGAAAGAAAGAAAGAAAGAAAGAAAGAAAGAAAGAAAGAAAGAAAGAAAGAAAGAAAGAAAGAAAGAAAGAAAGAAAGAAAGAAAGAAAGAAAGAAAGAAAGAAAGAAAGAAAGAAAGAAAGAAAGAAAGAAAGAAAGAAAGAAAGAAAGAAAGAAAGAAAGAAAGAAAGAAAGAAAGAAAGAAGGAAGGAAGGAAGGAAGGAAGGAAGGAAGGAAGGAAGGAAGGAAGGAAGGAAGGAAGGAAGGAAGGAAGGAAGGAAGGAAGGAAGGAAGGAAGGAGAAAGGATGGAAGGAGGAAGGGAAGGAAGACCAGGATTAAGAGTTAAAGAAATTCTGTAATCTCTACAAGATTCTCTTCAACTTGAAAATTAAGGTATTAAATTAAATGGCTTCTAAGTTCCCTTCCATGTATACATCTGTAATACTATGATCTAATGACCATATATATTAAACTTGACATGCACAATGAGAAGATGGACAAAAGGTGGATACTAAAAAATAGGTTAGAGTTAAAATATGCAGATCTGAGATTTTTTTTTTTAATTCCAAGTCATGATTTGGAATTAAAACATGAAAAAAGCAAAAGGATTATTTAGAAGCTTCAAGACTGAATTTTTCATAACATTTTATGTTTTATAAAGTGATATACATATATTATTTCATTTGATCCTCACAACAACCCTGAGAAGAGGTAGGTATTATTATTATCCATCCTCATTTTACAAATAAGGAAGAACCACACTGCTAATTTAGTCTTTTAGGCAGTATCTGAATTCAGGTCTTACTGACTACAAGTTCAACACTTTTTTTAATGTAAAAACTTGACCAGTTTTATTGTATAATTCTCAGAAAAAGAGCATTTACAATGACAACACTTTCTGACAACCTGTGATTTATCTTCTTTATGCCAAGTGTTTCTGCAAACACATTTGTGTTCTATATCATAGAATTCAGGAAAAGAAACACAAACAGCTCAAATGCAACATACTGATAGTGGGTTGTTTGACTTAAGTTGATATATTCAAAATAATTTATACATTTTATAAAAAAGGAAAAATCATGGTTATATTAGTTATAGGAGGCCCTTTGAGAAGTAGTGCTCATTACAGAAATATATGTTTTGGAGTCTACACAACTGCTCAGAATAATGACACAAATTAGTTAAAAGATTTCTGAAGAGAGGAACAGGACATCATCTGTGAAGGTTTCTTTAAGAGGACAGCTGGAAATTATTTAATAGCAGAAGAACTCAATAGCTAACCACTCAAAAATTTTAATTTACTGTATCTCAATAGGCAAGAAATAACTAGTTACATATATAGGGATCATTTCCAAATCACCTATCTGCATACAGTAAGGCCATTGTTTTGTTAGCGATAAAGTCAAAATCAACAGCAAAAAATTATTTAAAAGGATAAACATGAAAAGATGTAATATATAGAAAGATATAATATGATAGTCATTCCAGCCTTTTTAATGCAAGCAATCCTTAAATGCCAAAAATCAAAAATGAATACAGGATGATCATTGACACAGAATGGTACATTTTCTACTGAAGTTTAGCAAATATAGAACAATTGCCATAACAAGAAGGTTGAAAGATCTCCAAAATTTCCTCAGTCAGAAAATACTTGACTTTCCTGCCAAGTAGAGACAAATGGCAGCCAAGGACAATGCCACTGTAAAATATAAACTTGTTTGTAAAATGATTCTCATTATTAGCATGATCATCTTAGAAAATAAAAACTAGCCCTGAAGAAAGCTTGGCGTGAGACCTGGCTAAACCAGATGTCCCCAAGAATTTTTAGAAATAAAACTGGAAGGCCACCAAATAGCCAAAACAAAAATAAAATAAATAAAATAATAAATATATTGGCCAGAAAATCTATTGTAAGCGTTTATGTTCTTCAGTTAGTGATGGATCATTTGTTATATTTTATTACATACGCAGTTTTCTGATTGGGGACAGGTTGATCAGAAGAACCCTAAAATCCTTTCCAAAAATTGGATGCAGTCATTTTGTGAATGGGGGGGGGAGTGAGTGGGGGTGTCTTTTTTTAAATTTTATTTAGTCAACTTAAAATAGTTTCCCTTGGTTACAAGAATCATGTTTGTTCCCTCCCCTCCCCCAACCTCCTCCAGTAGCCAACTAGCAATTCCACTGGGTTTTACATGTGTCATTGATCAAAAATAATTTCCATATTATTGATATTTACATTAGGGTGATCATTTAGAATCTCTAATCCCGATCATATTCCCATTGACCGATATAATCAAGCAGTTATTTTTCTTCTGTGTTTATGCTCCCACAATTCTTCATCTGGATGTGGAGAGCATCTTTCTCAAAAGTTCCTCAGAATCATTGTATTGCTGCTACTAGAGAAGTCCATTACATTCAATTGTACCACAGTGCATCAGTCTCTGTGCACAATGTTCTCCTGGTTCTGCTCCTTTCGCTCTGCATCACTTCCTGGAGGTTGTTCCTGTCTCCATGGAATTCCTCCTCTTTATTATTCCTTTGAGCACAATAGTATTCCATCACCAACATATACCACAATTTGCTCAGCCATTCCCCAATTGATGGGCATCCCCTCGTTTTCCAATTTTTGGCCACCACAGAGAGTGCAGCTATGAATATTCTTGTACAAGTTTTTTTCTTTATCTCTTTGGGGTACAAACCCAGCAGTGCTATGGCTGGATCAAAGGGCAGACAGTCTAGGAGTGGTGGAGCCTTAAGGGGACAGATGTCAAATTGAAGTTCTCCTTTATCCTTAAACCACATCCAAATTCAATTTCGAGGGAGCACCATGGCCAGTTTAAATCTTCAGCTTTTTAAAATTATGCTAGATCCCTACTGAAAAGAGAACTTTGGTGTATTTAATAGTTTAAAAATTAGAATAGAAATGAGTCCATGGAAATATAAAAAGATAGCACTTTTCCTTATTCTTTTTTAGAAATATGTTTGCTAGTCATATTCTGCTCACAGAAAAGAGAGTCCCAAACAGAAAAGGTAGAGGTTAGAAGACCTTTCTAGAAGAACAGTAGATCTATGGATGGTGGGATATGAGGAGCACTGAAGATTCATTTACCACACAAGTTGAATTTTCCCCAAGTACTTGTCCTGGAACACTGGATTATGCATTGTTTCTAGAAAGCCTTAGTTGAAAAACACCCAGAAGAGGTTATCAAAGTAAAATGTGTTAGTTTATCTGATTAGCTGAGTGGAGCCTTGAGAAAAGTGGGCAAAGGACAAGTGAATTTGAAATGGAGTAGATCAGCGCTGCAGCCAGCAATTTTTGCTCCTAGACTGAGCACAGTAAACTGAGCTCATAAAGCCATTGCCTTATGATAGGCAGACATGAAGCAGGGAGGCTACTGTAACTTACCTTCTTTCATGCTTTCCTTCTCTCCCTCCTCCTTCCTTCCTTCCTTCCTTTACTTTCTTTCTTCCTACTCCTCCTTCTTCTCCTTGTTCTTCTTCCTTTTCTTTCCATTTGCAAACCTTACCTCATTGAGCTTTATAAGATTTCCGGAGGTTTTTCTCCCCGTTTTATAGAAAAGGAAACCTACCCAGAGATACTAAGAACTTGCCCTTAATCATGCAGATAGTTTCACTAACTAGAAGCTAAATTATTTGGCTATAATATTGCTAATTGGAGAAAAGTAGTGTCAATACCATCTAAATGTGGTACCCCATAGTTATGGCTCTGGTGATGGAGGGGAAGTGGGAAAAGGAAATGCACTGAATATATTCAATAGAACTATAGGACTATAAGGGCACTCTTTGCCTAAGTATGGAGGAGAATGGTAGAAAACAGGAGAAAAAGAAATCAATCAGTCCTGATCTGAGGTAGGAAAGGAAATATTTCTATTGAGTCTACTATGTTCCATAAACTGTGCTAAACAATTTAAAAAATATATGATTTCATTTAATACTCACAACAACCCTGAGAGCTAAGCACTATTATTATCACCATTTAACAAATAAGGAAAGTGAGGCAAACAGAAGTTAAATGACTTACCCAGGGTCACACAGCCAGCAAATGTCAGAGGCCAGATTTGAACTCCATCTTCCTTATTCTTGGCTCAGCACTCTCTCCACTGTGCTGTCAGCATCTGCCCAAGATAAATTCTACCTACCTCACAATATTGGGTCAAACTCACTCTCTAAAATACTGGGAACATTAAGAAGTACAAGTACTATAATTGATATTTATCTAACACTTTAGTAATGGGATACAGTTAAAGAAATTTGTCATTGGGATTAAGAAATGAAAATATCTTGGGTTAGAGTGAAAGGAGCTTGATAGATCCATTGATAAATACTATGGAAGAAAAACATGAAGATTCCTGTATTCGTGGAACTTTAACCAGACCAAGGAAACTATTTTCAAGGTTGTACTAAGGGAAAGCCATTTAGTTAATTATCCCCTAAAACAAAGTGCAGCTCAATGCTTCAGCCAACTACTACCAATATGTTATAACTGAAGTCACAGTTGGAAGAAATTAAAGGTTCTTTTTTTCTTCTCTTTGCATTTTTATGAAAGGACAGAATGGATAGAGGGTTGTGAAAGGGGCCATCAAGGGGCTGAATTTTTTAGAAGTTATCTCTTTTTGGTTTCATTTTGTGCAAATCTATCCTTTAAGATTGGAATTGGGAAGGTGTTCATAGATTAATAGGGAATAAGCTCCCTAATAGAAATAGCCCCATTCTGCCAATGTGGAGATTGTGCCAGAAGTGGAGTATCAATCGATTAGTCATTTAATCAACAACCATTTATTAGTCACTACTATGAGCAAGGCACAATGTTAGGCACCCCAGTGTTACTCCAGTCTTTTTCAGTATGTAAATCATAGAATCAGTCTGCTGATTAGCATTTATTAATTGTCTAATATATACTGGTGACTGTAAGGAGAGGGTCATAGATAGAGATCTGAAAGGGACCTTAAAATTCATCTAAATTCAACCCCCTAATTTTACAGATGAACAGATTTAGGAATAGAGAGATTAAGTGATTTATCCAAGTTATATAAGGCAGGTCTTCCTGACTCCATGTTCCTGGGGATCTATTTGAGATTGTGTAGACTCTTTAGTCCACCTGAAATAAATCAACTAATTGGTCCTTGGTTAGAGATGGCAAACTTATGGTACCAATAGTTCAGGGAATATTTGTAGTTAGAAGATGCAAAAATCATAGGATTCCAAGCATCCTCTGCCCCCCTTTCTTCTACTATACCACAGTCTCTGTGTAAGCAGAAGAAAATTTCATATAGAGGGCTATTTTGTATGATTTTCTCTTTTTTAACACCACGTTTATTTGTTTGTTACACTAAAGAATATCTCCCTCCTTTTCTTTCCTACTCACACTAGAGAAGACATCATTTGACAAAAAAAAAGTATATGTAAGCAATATATGTCTTGTTTCATAAATGATGAACAGGGAAATATTTATTATATGATGATATATGTACCAACTATGTCATAGTACCTGCCTTCTTTGGGAAAGGGAAGGGGAAAGAAAAAAAGGAATGAGAAAGATTTTTGGACATAGCTAATATTAGTATTTCTTTCTCTTCGATAAACATATTTATTATAATTTATTATACATTTATGACAAATCATGTGTATTATTTTATGTTATTTATATTACAGTATGTCATATATTTAAAAATAAATACAGATATTTTTCTTGGCAAAAAACACTATATATGTGTGTATATATACATATTGTGTATATATCTCAAACTATGTCTTGCTTTCTTTCTATTTATCGGTTCTTTCTCTGGAAATGGATATACAAGTTATTCTTTAAACAACATTTTTGTTGCTATATACAATGTTCCCTTGGGTCTTCTTATTTTATTCTTTATAATTTCATGTACATTTTTCCATTTAAAAAATGAACCTGATTGTCATTTCTTATAACAATCCTTCACAATCATATGCCACAACTTGGCTAGCCAGTTGCCTAATTGATGGGCATCCCCTCACTTTTCAGTTCTTTGTCACCACAAAGAAAGATGCCATAAATATTTTAGAACATATAGTTTCCTCTCCTTTTACCCTGATCACCTTAGGAAACAGAGTAATAGTGGTATTGCTGGGTCAAAAGATAAATGGTTTTATAACTCTATGTAGAATTCCAGATTGCTCTCCAAAATGGTTGAATCAGTTCCTCGTTCCACCAACAGTGTATTAGTGTCCTTATTTTCCTACATCTCCTCCAACATTTGTCATTTTGCCCTTTTATCATTTTAGCTAATCTAATAGGTGTAAAATGATATCTGAGTTGTTTTGATTTGTATTTCTCTAATCAGTTGCAATTTAGAGCATTTCATAGGACTATATATAGCTTTGATTTCTTCATCCAAAAACTGTTTATTCATATCTTTTGATATCTCTTTCCATATCTTTTTGAGTAAGCTTATCTCTTTATTTTAATCTAAATCTATGATCCAACTGAAACATAGTCTCTGGAGCTACTAAACTAAACCCCCATATTCACTGCATTTTCAGAGAGTGGTTTAGATTTAGTGATTTAGGTTTCAAGGTATAGCTATAAGGACTGGAGGGCTCATGAGCTTTCGTTGTTTTCCCCAGTCATTATCAGTTCAAGTCAATAATTCCTTTCAGCTTTTAGAAATGAGTCTTTGCTAATGTAGTATAAAATAGTTAGCACAAAAATATCTCTCCCAAAAAGATTATACTCTTCCACAAGTACATGAAGAGTCCAGCAAAAAGTGGGCTCGATCTTCGAGAACACAAGAGGCAAAAGAGAACCTCATCGCTCCTGGCTGCTGGAAGTTCACTGCTCCCTTCACAAGGTCCTCAAGTAGTTCCCCTAATGTATTAAGTTGAACCCTTTGTTGGATCCGGATACTGCCTTTCTTCAGTGTGTCTAGTATGTTTTGGCTCCCAATGTAGCCACTGCCATTAGCCTTCATTTTTACAGAGACACTATAAGGTCACAGATGGGATGTCCCAGATCTTTTCTCATCTTTTGTAGTTCATAAGGTCAATCTATTGTACAGGGATTGGGGAGGAAACGGGAGCTTTCTTCTCCATCCTATGCTCTTACTTCTCAAGGGCTTAGCTGAATCTGTCCCCTTCTCCAGACTGGCCCACTACCAGAATTCTGAGTTCCAAGTTGGCATGCTATTTTACCCAAAGTGTGACAAAGTCTCCTCAACTAATTCTGACACATTTCCTGTGAATCCAAATTTAATTTCTTTGACTAGAAGCATTTTTCTCCTTCCAAGCTAATTAAGAACTTTTCACACTTAGTTTAGGGCCTTTGATTCATTGATTCATTAGAGGTATTCTCATCTGATAGAGGTATTCAAGTGCAAAGTATCTCTTTAATTACTTTAATTAGAGTGAGATGATTGATTATTTGATTCACTTGACTGCCTCACCCCTTTCCCTATGAACTAGGACAGTGAAAAGGGCTATATTAGGATTGGTTAAAGGAACTGGACATGTTTGGCCTTGGGAACTGAAGACTAATGTAGGGGATCTGGCAGCATCATAAATGACTTCAAGTATGTTAAGTGCAGTCTCATGGAAGATATATTTGATTTGTTCTCTATCCAAGAAGACAAACCCAGAAGCAATGGGTAGGGGGTAACTTGTTGGTTTAGTCAATTGAAAGCCAAACTTAGAGATAGCTGGGTTCAAATCTGGCCTGGGCAAGTCACTTAACTCCCATTGCCTTGCCTCCTCTTCTGCTTTGGAACTGATATATAGTATTGATTCTAGGAGAGAAAGTAGAGGGAAAGAAAATATAAAAAGAAAGAAAATAGAGAAAGAAAGGAAGGAAGAAGGAAAGAAACAAAAAGAAAGGAAGAAGGAAAGAAGGAAGGAAAGGAAGAAAGAAAGAAGGAAAGAAACAAAGAAAGAAAGGAAGACCAAAAAAGAAACAAAGTAATCGTAGAAGTGAAGAAGAGGAAAAGTGAAGCTTTATAGATGGAAAAATGCAAAATAATTAAAAATACACATATATAAAATGTGTTGCTATAGGAGATAATCAGTCCTGACACCTTCCCCAATTAGAGGACCTTCCCCAATTAGAGGAAAAAATGATCAATGGCTACTCATCAGGTATCTTATAGAACAGATTATTTTTTTATAAATTAAATGAGAAGGTCAATGAAATTTCTTTTAATTCTTAAGTCTTCACCATGTGACTTTTCTTGTTTTTTAATTATGAGGACATAACACTTTCCTGTGTTTCATTGTAACTACGTAAACCCATATGAAAACAAACTAGTAATTAGGATGACTTTTTTTTCTTACTGCCCATATCCATTTTCTCCTCCCTTGGTCTGAATCTCTGATTTCACTGGTATAAAGAATTCTTGGAATGTAAAGTTCTTCAGTGATACACATCAGCAACCTAGCATCTTAGAGAGTTGTCTAGAACCCAGAGGATAAATGATTTCTTTCTTGTGATACCTAGCTATGTCCAAGGCAGGATCTAAAACTAGGACTTCCTATCCCAGAGGTCAATTCTTTATCCACTATTCTATAGTATACCATACTTCCTCTCTTTCATTACTGAAAATACTTGGGATATGAACATGTGCCTTAAGCACAGACATAGTCAAACTTTTGGAGAATGTGTCCAAACACAAGTGCTGGAAGCCTCCAAGTTCACCCCATCCTCTGTTCTGGGATACTTCCACTGCCGTTGTTCTCCAGCTTGAACAAAACAGACCTCTCCCCATGGGTTGCCATGCCTTCATGCCAAAGAAAGAGACTCAAAGTGAAACAGTGGTTTTTTCAGTATGACACAGCAGTATTGCTTACATTAGGCCAATTTACCACTTATGACAGCAGTAATAGCACTAAAAGCCAATAAAAGCGGTCTGCTCGCTCAGAGATCAGCTTTTACAGCTTATTCTAAATATTATCAAGTGAATCAAAAGCTGTCATTACAGTGTCTAAAAAGCCTTCACACCTTGTAAGCAAACAGTGTGACTTTGACAAATAATCATTAATGTGCCTGGATGAGGCCAGTGCTGGGGGGAAAAACATTTAAATCCTACATATTCCCTCTTCTATAAGTCATTAAGATAATATTGGTAAGCTTGAAAATAAGTAAAATGAAGATTATCTATAAAATGATATCATCTCCCACTAAGCAAGAGGGGCTTCTCCAAGTTGGTTTTCTTGGCTGCAGAAGACATGGAGAACACTCCAGTGTTCCATTTGCCTTTACTAAAGTCTTCACCAGCTATTAAAGACTTCCCCATTTGATTCAAGCTCCACCTCCTCTTTCTTCTATCCCTAGTGAGATTTCCAATCTGCAGCACTTCCCAGAGAGAGCTCAACCTCTTTCGTTTGGATTCCTTTAGACAGCATCTGTGGCCACCTCTTGTGCTGGCAATGTATTCCCTCTTCATTTCTGCCACTGACAATGCCACACTTCCTTCAAGGCTTAGCTCAAGTGATGCTAAGTGAATCAAGTGATGCTGAGTGATGCTATATGATTCTTTCCTGATCTTAGCGCCTGCTAGTATCTTTCTCCAAAAATTACTTTGCATTCATTTTAAGCATTTGTGTAATAGAAAGCAGGTCAGGTAGCCAGGAAGAACTGGGTTTAAATATGCTTTCTGACCCACACAGGCTGTCACTTAATCAAATCCCATGCATTTTTTTCTTTCCAGAAGTCAGTAGGAAAGTGCCTTAACCCACTACTAATGAAGGTAGCATTCTAAGATTACTTTTTAAAATCACCCTTACCTTCTATCTTCATATCAATTAAGAAGAGTGTCCATTTCTAAAATAATGAGGAGTAAGTGAATTGCCCAGGGTCACAAAGCTAAGAAGTGTCTGTGGCTAGATTTGAACTCATGTCCTTCCAACCCCAGGCTTGGCACTGTATCCATTGTGCAACCTAGCTGGTCCAAGACTACATTTCAAAGAAGATGCTGAGCTAAATTGTAGAAGGAATTCCCCCACTTGATAGGTTCCTTTATCAATTAAATCACATAAAATCTCTATTGCTAAGCTTTTATTTCTATTTAATAATGCATATGCTATAAGCACAAGCAAAATGTAAATTCATTGAGGATAGAGATTGTTTCATTTTTATCTTTGTGTGCCCGGTGCCTCATAAAGTGCCTAGTACCTGTAGGTGCTTAAGAAATGTATAGTGAATAAATGATTCCACAAATTTCTTAATCAGTAAAGTAGCTGGAAGAAGGAACTAGATTAAAGGCTACCTATGGAGTAGGGGGGATTTATTAGTTTGTGAACTCCTTGAGAGCAGGGACTGCCTTTTGTCTCTTCACTTGCTCAGGGCTTAGATAAGTCCTAGGCACATAGAAAGAATTTAATAAATATTGATTGATTAAGTAAATGGATATAGGTGAACAAGGAAAAGTTAGCCAACTTTAGAATGAAGGTCAACTCATGCTATTTCCAAATGGCAAGAATCAGGGAGAGAAGATCAAGAACTGAGCCTGGGATGAAGTGGAAAAAGCCTTGACTATAGTCAAAAATCCCAGATTCAAATCTCATCTCTGATGCTTGCTACCTCAGAGGAAGAATTTTACTTCCATAAGTATTGGGTTTATCATCTGTAAAAGGAGAGGGGTTGGGTTAGAGGTCTTCTAAGCTCCCTACCAACTCTAAACATGTGATCACCCTTTGAGGAGGGCAGAACACAAGGGCACTGATGGCATTTATATGCCTTTGGCATGCAACAGTGACAATGGTGGCAGCTCATTAGCAAGGAGAATTATGGGGATGCACTGCCCTGCTCTGTCTTTCCCTGGTGCTATCCCCATAACAGACTTGGGGAGTCTCAGAATCTTTTCTGATGGAACCTAGTCTCTAGGAGACTCTCTCACCCCATCATCAGGCCACAGATTCGAGGTCCAAGATCTCTCTTTAGAGTGCCACCATCTTTTTCCATGAAACCGAATTCTGCGCTGCATGATCCAAGCAACAGACATTCTAGTTACAGCCCTGGCATATTTACCTTATGACTATACTGACAAAACATTTTCATTTATTTCTTTAGAAATTTGCAAACTATTCTAAGACATTGAACAAGTCATGTGACCTGGCTGGACCTCAATGCCTTAATGTGTAATAGGAGGGAGTTACACATCACCTTCTGCATTATTTTCTAGTTCAAATCTATGAATCTGGGGTGAACTTCAGTTCTTTTCTCCCCTTTCATTCTGAGTAGTGTTTGAGGATTAAAATAATGAAGCTTTTGCCTCCAAATGTGCTGCTTCTCAGACTTTTCCCTAAGTCAAGCTGACCTTCCCCTCAAAACCCCCCACCCCTAATTATGGAGGCTCGACTCTATTTGCCTGATATTCCTTCTTTAGGATAATTATTCTTCACCATCTCCCAGGAGGGTGACAAGCATACGGATACAATCCTAGAAAGCAACCACTCTGTGATCCCTTCCTGTGGCTTTCAAGCCTTCCCTTTGGATTAAAGGTTTTAGCATCTCATTTTTTAAGAAGAATAAAGGGGTGATAAGTACTGTATAAACACATATTTTCTTCAGAGTAATCTTCAGAGAAATTGTTGAGTCGGAGTAAGACTTAATGAACTGTGAGGGCTTAACAAACTTGTTTTTCAACCTCTGGAGACAAGCATTCACATCTGCATGAGAGCTCATGCATACCTTTCATGTCTCACTGATCACTTGAGTAACTCAGAGATTTGGCAGGCCTTTTCACAAACATTCAGGCTCACAGTGGAGGGAAAGTTATTCATCTTCCTTACCGACAAATACAAGTCTCTGGGCTTCCTTTTGGCACCAGCCCTGATGGTAGTGTTAGAGAAATGAGTTTAAATTGATGAGTTGGGGCAATGGCCAGGAAAGAAAGTGGCCAGTTTCCTCTGAAACCCTCCGGCTAAAAGTTGGGCGAGTGGGATCACATGTTGTTAGAGATGGAAGAGACTTTAGAGGACTTTGGTAGAACTTCCTCATTTTTCAAATGAGAAAACTGAGGCTCATTAAGTCAGAATGACTTGCCAGTACAGGTAGAGACAACAAGATTTCTGCCTTCAAATCCAGTGCTCTCTCCTCTATACCACTCTGTCTTTATTTTTAGGATGTTTAGGCACATACAGAAGTCAAGTTCTATCTGGGAATTCTGGCAACCAAGCAAATTCAGTTGTACCAGAGGGCAAGGATGGCTGCAAGAATGGGGGTTTAAGGCATGACAATTCCTTAGTGAGGTTAATGTAGTATAATGGAAATAGAGAGAAGTTTCATGTTAGGGAAACTGGAGAGCCAAGGTATTTGATGGGTAGTAGAGAAGAGTGATTGTCACTTTCTGCCTCCAGAGTAAGTAATTAAAAAGCATTTATTAAGCATCTTCTATTAGAAGCACTACAGCATAGTGGAATGAACAAGAGAACCTGGGTTTAAATTCTGTCTCTGTTTAAATCAACTACCTGTGTTACCTTGGATAAGTCACTTAAACTCTTTGAGCCTCAATTTCATATTTTTAAATTTTTTTTCCATTTACACATAAAACTAGTTATTTTCAAAAAATTCCTTCTCCCTAATTGAGAAGACAGGCAATTTGATTTAGGTTAGAAATAATGTATGAAAATTGGGACACTAATGCACTGTTGGCACAGTTGTGAATTGCTCCAACCATTCTAGAGAGTGATTTGGTATCACACAGAGCTATACATACCCTTTCACCCAGCAATATAACATGTGTTATAAATATGTGGTCAGGCCAAACATATTTCCATATTACTCATATTGAGAAAAAAAACAAAGAACAAAAAATGAAATAAATTAAGGTAAAAAATATTATGCTTTGATCTATATTCAGATGTCATCACTTCTCTCTCTGGAAGTGGTTAGCATTTTTCATTACAATTACCTTTGATCTTTTTATGGCTGAGAACAGCTAACTCACAGTTGATCATTGAGCAATATTGCTGTTACTGTGTACAATTCTATCCTGGTTCTACTCATTTCACTTTGCATCCGTTCATGTAAGTCTTTTCAGGTTTTTCTTAAATCATCCTGCTCATCATTTCTTTTAGCACAAATGTATTCCATCACCATCATCTGCAACAACTCATTCAAGTCACTTTCCAATTGATGGGCATCTTCTCAATTTCCAATTCTTTGCCACCACAAAAAGAGCTTCTATAAATAGTGGTAGTCTCTCGGTGACCGAGAATGACTATAGTCTTTGTGCAGTTTCATCTACAGTGTACCCTCATGTGGCTTTGGAGTCCAAAGACTGAGGCACAGAGTTTGTGGCACATGGGGCCTGGGACGCCAGTTGTGGCCTGGTGTCAGCGTTCACGCGCAGCGGCAAGACATCGACGTCTCTCATCTTCAAAGGTGGTGGCGGCCTGGTTGATGTGGGTTCACCAGCTGCTTCTGTCAGAGGCAGCGAGTTCTAGTTGCTTTGGTGTCATGCCAGCCCACTTCAAGTTGGACTTTAGCTGATCCTTGAATCTTCTCTTTGGTCGGCCTTGTTTCCTGAGTCCAGCTGACAGTTCACCATAGAATACCTGTCTTGGTGTTCGCTGTGGGTCCATGCGGATGACGTGTCCAGAACATTGTGATATGGAAATCACTTTAAAAGACTGATATATATTAATTTAAGGTCGCCAAGGAATTCAGCTATGTAATTCCTTAATGAAAACTCAAGTCAGCAGTCAACCTTTTATGGAGTTTTTAATTACAAATAGGAGGAAGCAAGGTATTAGAGATAGAGAGAGAGAAAGAAAAAGGGGAGAGAAGGGAATAGGGCTTAAATACCCCTTCTGCTTAGGCTGGGCCAAAGGCCCAAGCCCTTAGATAGCTGGGGCAAAGAAAAGAGATCAGTCCCTATCACTCACGTGACCAAAATGGAGAGTCTCAGGGGCCCCCACCTCCAGCTTCCTTCAGAACAAGCCCTCCTCTCAGACCTCCTTCAGAGCAAAACCTCTCCGAGCAAAACCTCCTCCTTGTCCTCAGACCCCGCTATCTTTAAGGAAACCATCTAAGTCCCCTCCCCTCAGTTCTCACATCTACCAATCACTGTCGATGTCTCCCCTGTGCCAATGGTGGCTCTAGCTTAACCCAAGACCGCCCAGAGGTCTGTTTCCTTTGCACATGTCTGTTGAAGTTCATATACTCAAATAATTAAATCTTGATCTTTATTGCAGCCCTTCCTAAATCCTGTTACTCGGAGTAGGGTGGAGATTGGAAGTTTCAAGACCTGGTTCTGTCATTCCAAGTATCTCTATTGTATCAATTCTAAAATCAATCATGACTCAAAGAACTTCCTGTTCTATGCTTAAGCATAGGTCAAAGCCCTTTCCATCGTTCAGCAAAAGGTTTCTGTCCTAAAGTAGTCTTAAGTAGGGAGGAGAAGGATCCTCCCGTGCCAAGGAGTTTCACATTCCAATAGAGTTCTTACTATCAGTAGGAAATTTTTCAAGTATGAAATTTCCCAATGGGGAAATTTCCAACATTCATTAGTCTAAGAAATTTTAAGGTTTACACCATCGTAGCTGGGTTTTGAGGACCAGGACTTCGATGCTGGTGGAGTTGGCTCTGTCGAGGACTTCCTGGTTGGTGATTCGGTCCTGCCATCGGATCCTCATGATTGACCGGAGGGAGCGTTGGTGGAATGGCTCCAGCTGCTTCATGTGCTTCTGGTACAGTGTCCATGTCTCACACTGTACAGGAGCAAGCTGAGGACCACTGCGTTGTACACTTTGAGCTTCGTCGCAGTGCTTACACCGCTGTGTTGGAGGACTTTGCAGTGCAGCCGCCCAAGTGCCTGGCTGGCCTTTTGGATCCTGGCATTGATCTCGTGGTCTAGGGACCCGTCGTTGGCGATGGTGCTGCCCAGGTACTTGAAAGTGTTGACGTTAGAAAGCTGCGTGCCGTCGATTGTAATGCACGGCTGGTTCGTTGGCCTCCCTGGTGCAGGTTGGAACAGCACCTCTGTTTTGCTGAGGCTGATAGTCAGGCCAAACAGTTTTTTTGCGGTAGAGAACCTGTCCACAATGGTTTGGAGGTGATTTTCTTGTTGGGCCATGAGAGCACAGTCATCTGCAAAGAGAGCTTCCAGGATGGGTCTCTCTGTTGTCTTTGTTTTTGCAGTCAGGCAGCGAAGGTCAAACAGTGAGCCATCCAGTTGGTATTTGATGTAGACGCCCAGGTCTAGATCTATCACAACATGTCGTAATACTTGGGTGAAAAATAGGTTGAATAGTACCGGAGCGAGGACACAGCATTGTTTCACGCCATTGGAGACGTTGAAGCGATCGGAAGTCTCTCCACCAGATAGGACTTCCCCTGTCATGTCGACATGAAAGAGCCTGGATCAGTTTGACGAATTTTGCTGGGCAGCCGAGCTTGCTGAGGATCACCCACAATGCGTCCCTGTTCACTGTGTCGAATGCCTTTGTCAGGTCTATGAAGACAATGTAGAGACTCAGGTTCTGCTCAAGGCATTTTTCCTGCATTTGCCTCACCGTGAAGACCACGTTGATGGTGCTGCGATCTGGTTGGAAGCCACATTGTGATTCAGGCAGGTTCTGCTCTGAGACAGATGACAGGAGTCTGTTGAGTATAACACGGGTGAGGATCTTTCCAGCAGTGGAGAGTAGTGAGATGCCTCTGTAGTTGTCACAGGCTGCTTGTGAGCCTTTGTTCTTGTATAGGGCTACGATGGAGGCATCTCTGAGTTCTGGGGGCATGTTTTCCTCTTCCCATATGCTGGTCAGCACTATGTGGAATGCCTGGAGCGCCTTTCCCTTTAAGGCCTTGTACACCTCGGTTGGGATCCCGTCTTTACCTGGTGCCTTGCCTGCACTCATTTGTTTAATGGCTTTTTGGACTTCCTCTATTGAAGGAGGGACGTCAAGTTGTTCAATGGTACAGTTTTGGGGGATCTGGTCAAGGGTGCTTTGGTCAACTGAAGAGGGTCGGTTGAGAAGCTGACTGAAGTGTTCTTTCCACCTGTTGCTGATGCCTTTAAATATAAATGCTGCTATAAATATTTTTGTGCAAACAAGTCCTTTTCCTTTTTGTTAATCTCCATGAGACCACTGGTATTGCTGAGTCAAAGGGTATGCACAGCCCTGTGGGCATATTACCAAATCACCCTCCAAAATGGTTGGTTCAGTTCACAACTCCACCAACAGTGCATTATTGTGCCAATTTTCCCACATTCTCACTAATATTTTTCATTTTCATTTTATTTCATATTAACCAATCTGTTAACTATAAGATGATATGTCAGAGTTGTTTTCATCTACATTTTTCAAATCAAGAGTGATTTAGAGAATTTTTATATTACTATAGATAGGTTGGATTTCTTCATCTAAGAACAACCTGTTCATACCTTTTAACCATTTTTTAATTGGGAAATGATTCATATTCTTATAAATGTGATTCAGTTCATGGAGTTTGATAAATGAAAATTTTATCAGAAAGTCATTATGCAAAACTTTTTTTCCTCTCCTCTGCTTGTCTTCTAACCTTGGTTGCATTGGTTTTGTTTTTCTAAAACCTTCTTGATTTAAGACAATCCAAATTATCCATTTTTGTCTTCCATAATGATCTATATCTCTTTTTTGTTCATACATTCTCTCCTTATCCATAGATATGACAGATAAACTATTATGTATTTCCCTTATTTGCATATGGTCTTTCCCTATAAATGATATGCCCATTTTGATTTGATTTTGCTAAATGGTGTGAATGTGTTTCTATAACTAATCTCTTCCAAACTGCTTTCTATTTCTTCAGCAGTTTTTCTCAATAGTGGTCATTGTGGGTAATATTTAGAAATGCTGATGTGTTATGTGGATGTAGCTTATACCCTACAACTGCTAAAGATCTTAATTATTTCAACTTTTTAAAATTTTTCCTCTTTTATTACTATGAACTTGATAAGCACTAACAATACATGAACAGTTCCATATTCAAAGAACAGGAGAAAGAGGATCACATAGGAAATTGTGAATCTCCCTTATACACAGTTTTTAAAACACACATATTTCACATTAAATATGTTAGTTGCAACACTGATTTGCTCATCTGAGTCCCATTACATATTTTCATTTGTATTCTTTTTTGTATTTTAAATGTCACTAGTTTTTTCTTTCTTTCTTTTTGTAATATGATTATCATTATAATTCAGCTTCTTTTCAAAGCCATTCTGTTCAACAAATAACCAATAAACAAATAATTTTTACCTTTAAAAAAAATAATGTTTTTTTTTCTTTACCTCCCATTTCTCTATAAGAAGGCAGGCTTATACATAGGTAGTCCATATATTATGATACAATACATTTTCCCCTGCTCATCATGTTGTGAAACAAGATACATATTGTTTACACTAAAGAAACAATCAGGGAAGAAATAAAGTGAAAAATTATGTTTCAGTGTGTATTCAGACTCCATTTGCTCCTTCTATTGGAGTAAATATTCTTTTCTGTTATGAATCCCCTGAAGTTGTCCCAGGTCCTTGCCTTTTTTATAAATGTTAAATCATTAAGAGCTAATCACCACATATTATTTTATTATTGTATCAAACACTCTGCTAGTTCTTCTCATTTTCCTTTGCTTCACTTCATATACCTCTCCAGGTATTTTTTGAGATCATCTTACTTCTTATGGCACAATAGTATTCCATTACAATCATATACACTTGTTCAGCCATTTTGTAATTGATGTAATTCCTTCAGTTTGCGGGTCTTTGACACCACAAAAAGTGCTGCTATAAATATTTTAGGACAAAGGAGTTCTTTTCCTTTTTCCTTGATCACCTTAGGAAATAAATCTATTTCCAAATCAAAAGGGAAAGATAGTTTTATAATATTATTTTAGCGTAATTCCATATTGCTCTCCAAAATGGCTGGAGCAGTTCATGGTTCCACAAACAATGGATTAGTGCCTCCATTTTCTTCACCCTGTCCGGCATATGTCATTTTGTCCTTTTATTTATTCATTTATTTATTTGTTTGTTCATTTATTTATTTGTTTATTCATTTATTTTAGACAACCTACTACATGTGAGATGTCTCAGAGTTGTTTAGATTTCCATTTCTCTAATCAGTAATGAATTAGAGCATTTTTCATAAATTTATTTATAGCTTTGATTTCTTCCTCCAAAAACTCCTGTCCCTTTCTTTTAATCATTCATCAATTGGAGAATGGCGTATATATGATGTTTTTAATTGATTATGTAGGACTCTTCAAGGATACCATCCTATCATCTGTAAAGTAATAGTTTTCTTTTCTTACTGCCTATTGTAATTTGTTCAATTTATTTTTCTGTTCTTATTTCTATTGTTAGCATTTTTACCACAAAATCAAATGATAATGGTGATAACTGGTATTCTTGTTCCATCCATGATTTTGTTGGAAAGGTTTTTAGCTTGTCTTCATTATAGACTGATGGTTTTAGAAATTTGTCATTTTAAGGAAACCCTTATTTATTCCTATGCTATTAAGTGTTTTTGATAAGATAGAGTGTAGTATTTCATCAAAAACATTTTCTGTATCTACTCAGATAATTATATGATTTTTGTTGGGTTTATTATTGATATGGTCAATTATGCTGATAGTTTTCTTAATATTGAACCAGCCCTGCATTCCTGGTATGAATCACACCTAATAATAGTGGATGATCTTTGTGATATATTCTTATAATCTCTTTGCTGGCATTTTATTTAAAGATCTTACATCAATATTCATTAGGGTAATTGGTCTGGACTTCATCTGTTTCCACTCTTTGTTCTTCATGTATCAGTAGCATATTTGTGTCATTACAAAATTTGGTAAGAACATTATTTGCCTATTTTTCCAAACAGTTTACTTTGTACTGGAATTAATTACTCTTTCAACATCTGCTATAACTCACTTGAACATCCATTTGTTCTTGAGTATTTTTCCTTAGGGAGATTATTGATGGTTTGTTCAATTTATTTCTCTAAGATTGGGCTAATTCTATTTCCTCTTAATCTATACAATTCATATTTTTATAAATATTCTTCCATTTCACATGGATTATCAGATTCATTGTCATATAATTTGGGCAAAACCATTGCTAATAATTGCTTTAGTTTCCTCTTCATTGGTAGTAAAATTATCTTTTTCATTTTTGATACTGAAAATTTGCTTTTATTCTTTTCTTTCTTTTTCTTAATCAAATTAATCATTTTTATCTTTTTTTTTTCAGAAAACTATGCCCTAGTTTTATTTATTAGTTCAATGGTTTTCCAACTTGCAGTTTTATTAATCTCTCCTTTGATTTTTAGGATTTCAAATTTGGTATTTAGTTGAAGATTTTTAAATCATTCTTTTTCTAAATTCTTTTAGTTGCATGCCCAATTCATTGATCTTCTCTTTCATTATTTTATTGGTGTAACCATTTAAAGATATATTTTTTTCCTAAATAGTACTTTGACTATCTTCCATAAATTTCAGTACATTGTTCCATTGTCATTTTATTTTAAAAAATTGATTGTTTCTATGATATGTTCTTTGACCCACTCATTTTTAGGATTAGATTATTTAGTTTATAATTCATTTTTAATCTATGATTCCATGGCCCCTTATTGAAAATAATTGTTTTTGCATCATGATATGAAAAATATTCCTTTAACATAACTGCCCTGTTGATGATAAGATAAAGTTCTTAAGAGTTACAAGTATTATCTTCCCATGTAAGAATGTAAACCATTGAATTTATTGTCGTTTATGACTTCTCTTTACTAAATACCCTTTAATGCTTCTCTTAAGTCTTATATTTGAAAGTGAAATTTTCTATTTAGTTTTGGTCTCTTCATTAAGAATGCTTAAAAGTCCTTGATTTCTTCTAGCATTCTTTTTTTTCTTCTAAAAGTTTACACTCAATTTGACTGGGTAGGTTATTGTTGGTTGTAGTTCTACTTCCCTTGCTCTCCAGAATATCATATTCTAAGCCCTTTGACCTTTTAATTTACTGTCTGCTAAATCCTGAGTTAGCCTAACTATGGCTCTATGATATTTCAATTTTTTCTTTCTTACTGTTTGCAGTACTTTCTCCGACCTGAAAGTTCTGGAATATGGGTATAATATAAAAGAGATCTTTGGATCTCTTTCAGGAAGGGATCAGTAGACTATTTCATTTTCTATATCAATCTCTGCTTCTAGGATAGTAAGACAGTTTTCCTTAATAATTTAAAATATATTGCATAATTTTTTTTATCATAGCTCTCATAGTCCAATTATTCTTAAATTATCTTTTTTTTATTTATTTTCCAAGTCAGCTTCTTTCCCAATTTTAATATTTCTCATTTTATTCTAGTGACTTTGTTTTATTTTCCTTGATGTCTCATGGAAACAACTTCCACTTGTTTAATTTTAATTTCTAAGACATTATTTTCTTCAGTGAGGTTTTGTTTTTTCTTTTACATCTGGCCAATTCTACATTTTAAGAAGTTGTTTTCTTCAGAAAAATTTTGTACAACCTTCTACATTTTGGGGGGCTCCCTCTACTGAGCTATAGAATTTCTTTTCATGATTTTCTTAAATCACTCATTTTTTTTTCAAATTTTTCATTTAATTCTCTTATTTTATTTTTAAAATTCTTTAAGCTCTTCTTAGAAGGATTTTTGAGGCTTGATACCAATTCACAATTTTCTTTGAGGCTTTGCATGTAGACTTTTTGATATTGTTGTCCTCTTTTGAGTTTGTATTTTGGTCATCTCTGTCACCATAGTAACTTTCTATGAACAGGTTGCTTTTCTTATTGCCTATTTCTTGTCATTTACTCTTATGTTAAAGTTGAGCTTTGCTCCTAAGATGAAAGGGACACTATCCCAAGCTTCAAGTTGTTCATACTGCTGTCTTTAAAATTAATCTAGTGATACTATAGGTTTCAGTTCTTCCAAGCTGTTATGACCTAAGGAGGAATGTGTTCAGTGCTTTCCTATCTAGTGCTCTTTTCTGTGACCATGGATTTATGACCAGGGTCCCCATACCCCTGTATCTATGAGTTCTAGTGAGCTAGAATTCCTTCACATCCAGTGAATGAGGCCTAGGCCTATGCCACCGATTCCCATAAAGGCATTGAAACAGAGTCCTTCACTCACTGATAGGAAAAAGCCCCTATAATCTCTTTCTTATCAGTTGTTCATTTCTTTTACTGTTGATTGGCTGAGGGATCTAAGGGGCTAACTGTACAGGATTGTACTCCACTCTCACTCCAGTGAGATAGATTTTTTTCCTGTTGACCTACTTCATTTTAAACTGGAAAATTGTTTCCCCCCATCATTTTATTTTGATGCTCAAAAACTTGTTTTGATATGTTCTTTTAAAGTTACTTAGAGTTGATTTTTTTGTGAGCTCAGGCAGGTCCCTAACTATTCCTTCTTGGCACTTCCCCCTTGATCAATTTATTTGTAAAATGTAGAGATTAGACTAAAATGGCTACTGAAGTCCATTCTAACTCTATATCAATAGGGGGTATATAAAAGGGATGCAATTTTTTGGCCTTAAAGAACTTTAATTCTAGCTAAGGTGGTAGACTAGTAGGAAATGGCACTATGAATATTTTGAATAGATCTATTTCTTCCCATAATGCAACTTGATTTAAAATGAATACCAACTCTTACATAGGGCAATATCTACAGGCTAATTAAAGACCCTGACAAAAGGTAATCACAATCAGTAGTTCATTGAGAGAGATGTTGTACACTTTCTTTACAAACCTGGAAACAGAAGGTTTCATTTCCTGATGCGAAGAACTGAGAAATTTGGCCATAAAGACCCTTATTCCAAACCCCACACAGCCCTCTCAGCTAGGCAAAATGGCACCATCCAACGATTCCCATATGGGATTGACTTATCAAGAGGAAATATTGAAAATGGAAAATGTCTGTTTCATGTCATTTTGTATATCTTCAGATCCTGCTGCCCAATGTCCTGGGGCATTCAGGATGAAGAAGTCTGACCATGAAGAGTGAATTAAACAATTAACCACCATACCAGCCAGGTTGAAGAGAGGGGAATAGGAAAATGTGGCAATGTCTACCATAGGAGACTGAACATGGAATGATGAAACTAAAAAGAACAGGGCAACTTGAGAGGCTCTGTTGAGGATTTAGATCTCTTGTATGTTAAACACACATCCCTTGCCCATTATGTAAGTATATGAGTGTTTTCCCTTTTGAAACCATAATGAAGGAGAGGCAAGCCAGGGCAGTGGTTAAGGATCAGCTCTACTGTTTACCATCTCCTTTATTAAATGTAGCAGATGTTGCATTGTTTCAGAGAAATCAAGATCAACCCTTGAGAACAGTTCAAGGGCTCTGCCCACCCAAGGTCTCTGACAGAACTTCAAGTAGACCAGCACAGCCCTGAGATGAAATTTAATACTTTCTGTTTATTGTAATGCTCTCATCTCAGCACAAGGAATGGCATCAACTTGGAAATGAGCCTTTTTGGCTAGAGTCCTAAAAAAGAAACAGCATCACCTCTACACTCTAACACAATGTAGAACCAGTCTCGAGACTTTATGTGCTAAATGTCATGTATGACACATTTTTGCTCTTTATTCCATTCATTTATCAATCAATAGATCAATACATTGACAAACATTTTTAAAGCACTATTTATATGCCAGACTCTTTCCTAGGTGCTGGAAATGCAAAGACAAAAATGAATCTGCCCCTGCTTATATTCTATCAGGGAGAGTATATATAGGATAGAAAGCAAATATAAAATATGTACAAGGTAATTCATTTGAGGTAGATAATATCCATGACTGGGGCAATAAGGAAATGCTTCATGTAAAAGAGGTCACTTAAACAATGTACTAAAGGAAACAGGGATTCTTTTAAAAATTATTGATATATTTTGCTCTTCTATCACCTATATTTCCTAACCCCCACCCCCATTTACTCAGAAGGGGGGGAGTTCAGAAAAACTAATATATTTTCAAAGTCTGACATTAGAAGTGTTCTATAGTCATAGTCTTCCATCTCTCTAAAGAACTGGATAGAGGTAACTTCTCATATTTATTCTCTGTGATCAGGAATGGTCATTTTAATTTTGTGTAAATAGGGATCACTGAAGAGGGGACTACATGTATTTTCTTTCTCCCTTCCTTGGAATAAAACAAAAGGTCTAAAGCTTGGGAGTGGAAGTGGTGGGGATGAATAATCTATGTTTCTTGTGTATTCTTCCTCTTAGTGAGGTTAAAATATGGGTAAAGGAGTTAGAACTGTGACCAATGGTCAAATCAAGGTCTTCAGTTACAGTTGGGGGGGGGGAGTAATCACTTTTATTATGAAAGGGTTAGATGTCACTATTTTCTAATCCATTGATTACCCTATTTTGCCTCACAAGTCGATGTGTTGCTCTCCTTCCCTATATCTCACTTCCAACACACACACACACACACACACACACACACACACACACACACACACACACACACAAGACTACCACCACCACCACCACTCAAGGAGTCATTTCCTTGGGAATTTTCTTACCTGGGTGATTAGCTTTGGGTAGATCCAACCATGCTTCACTTTATTTGCTTTATTCCCTGGACATCTCTTTACCAGTCACCTTACCACAGGTGAGCCATTTACCCTCTCCTCTATCCCCCATTCCATTTCTGGAATTATAATCAAAGTCAGTATACCATTGCTTCTGGAAAGAATGCTTGTCAATCAACTTGCTTGTGGATCATTCACTATCTCTATGACTTTGCAAACTAAATTCATCCTCTGGTCTCCTTTTTTCATATATTGTCTCATCTTATTAAAATATAAACTCCTTTCAAGCAGGGCCGTCTTTATTTTTGTATTCTTATCCCTGATGCTTTGCACATTTCTTGGCAAATAATAAGCACTTAATAATTCCTTTTTCGTTCATTGATTCCTAAGGAGATGGCTAAAGTCTTTTAGCTAGCTGGAGTTTGTTGAATGGTAACTTTTCTTGGCATTTGGGATTAGAGCTTCCTCTTCATCATCACCTGAAGATGGACCAGGAATTGGGGTTCCTAGATCTGAACTAAAAAAAGAAAGCTTCTGAAATCATTTCCTCTGTGTGGCTAGAAATACCAGTGCTGACCCATCTCACATAGAGACCATAAACAAAGGATCACAAGAAAATGCAGGTCTGGATGGACTAGAGTTGCTTATGAGAAATACAATTAAGGTAAATTAAAAAACAATCTTACAACAGAATAAAAAATGAGCTCAAAAATCAGTATTAACCACATGCAGAATAGGAGCTTAAAGGAAAGGGAGATAAGCAACTGTCTGACATAATGAATAGATTGCTCAACTGGAAGGCAGGACAATGTGGTTTCAAATGCTTTTTCAGACACTTACTATGTATCAACCCTAGATTAATTCCTCAACTTCCCTTTGCTCACTTTTTCCTTCTGTGTAAAATGAAAGGGTTAAATACAATGATTTCTAAGGTCTTTTCCAGAAATATCTATAAGAGTTCAGGTCCTCCATATGCCTGGCAAAAGCCAACCACACAGCATGGTGCAAAACCAAAGAGCATCCATTAAAACTTTCAAATCTTTTTCATTGTTTGCACTTCATCTCGCCATGATCCAGAAAAGGAAAACCACATCTCAGGTACTACATTTAGTGCCACTGCTGGTAAATTGTTCCTTTCCATGTTTCTTTATCTTCTCCCCAGCAGCAACCACTAAGGAATGAAAAGTGTGCCATCTCCCCCTCCGCTTCTCTTTCCTTCTCCAAATCACCCTCACTTCCCCTGCCTGTCCAAAGCACCATCCCCATTTTGAAACCTTTTATTTTTTCCTGGTCAGAGAGATGAAAGAAAATTTAAATTCTTTGAAGTCTACAAGAGACCAATCTGTATCTCATCCCATTAAAGAAAGCAAATATAATATAACATCACTGTGAAACTAGATTTTTACATTTCCTCAACTCCCTTCCTCTCTTCTCCCTTATTCTCTTTCTTCTCTGCTTCTGTCTCTGCCTATCTCAGTTTCACTCTACTTCTCTGTGTCTTTATTTCAAATGGCTCTCTGTGTCTCTAACTCTTGTCTCTCCCTCTCTCACCTCCAGGGATTTGTTTATCCTTGTGATGTCCAGAGTGTTTGGGAGCATTTTAGCATCCAAGCAAAATTCAAACAGTTTGTTAGGACTCCAGAAGGGTATAATCTACTTCCATTCTTTCTTCTGTGAACAGTTGATTTGAGTTTTATACAAAAATTAAACTTTACCACACCAAGAAGTTGACTGATAGAGCCCAGGATTCAACTTTTGGCATTCAAATTTCCCTAAAGTAATCAATGAATATTTTAGCCCCTGAACTTAATAAAGTTAGCCTAGTTAACAAGGAGAAATTACTACTCCTGAGATGTATTGAGGTGCAATCCAAATTATGACATGGCCAATGTTTCAACGATCCCTGAGTTTATCGGCTAAATTCTGCCAGAAAACTTGTGGTGCAATTTCATTAATGGTTCACGTCTAGAACTCTGCTACCCTCAAAGAACAAAGTGATCCCAGTCATATAATATTGCCACCAGAATCCATATCCTAACCATCTAATCTCCAGATTACTAAACACTAGCTAAACTGTCTCTCTGATTCTAATCTCTCCCTGCTCCATCCAGTTTATATGCTGAAGCTCGCTCCAAATTAGGCTTCCCGGCCAGAGTCAGAACTTTAATCCATCTCAGAGGGTGCAGAAAACAGGAAAACAAAAAGTTCTACAAATTCAATAGCACCTAATAAACCCCCACTATCTAAGCATCTGCCAAACCCTTTCAGACTTCTAGCTAGAGTCTCTGTTGTAATAACCAATCCACTTTGAATTCCAGCTTTATTATCTTAGATATATTTAGGAAACTTAACAAGGGGGAAAAAACCCTAAGTAGAGGATTTCAGACAGCCAGGATTAACTGGAGGGCCAAGAATATGATTTGTCTAATCCAGGTGCTACTCTGTATGGCTAATCAGGGAGGAATAAATCCCACAACTTTAGGTTTCCCTTTATAATGAGTTGATTCTATTACTGAGATAGGAATAAATGGCACTTTCTTTGTATAACTGTGCTAATTCCTTAGGGCTGCTTGGGTTCTGTTACATACATGAGGAAGAAAAAAGGAATTAAATAAATGTCCTGAAAGAGTTAATGTACTTCCCTAAAGAAAGCCTTGGACCATTAATTTTTTATTAATTACAGTAAAATGCCTTTATAAAAAAAGCCCTGTTCCGCCATACACAGGGCCATACTACAGATGGCTTTAAAGAGTGGCTGCATTCCTGGCCAAACCATGGTCCCCAAGAACATGGTCCATCTCTCTCCTAGAAACAAAAATCCTACAACAGAGGTGTAAAGCTTACTCGTCTACACTGTCTTGCCCACTCCACCTCCTCTCAACCCCTCAAAGCCAAATGAAAATAGGATTTCACTATTCAAGAAAGGCATTTCGGGCAATACAATTAAGACCCTGAGACAACAATCTAAATTAAAGAGGTCTGTGTTAATGTGTCATACCACATAATAGAAGAACTATTTTTAGCCCATTGAATCTTTGTTCTGGAGGAAATGGTTTATCCTTGGTACCTTCTCTAGAACCCTGAGTGTTTGATGATCTTCTAAACTGATCCAAGTCTGCTAAGGAAAGTAGGGTTTGAATACAAATAAGGTACTTTTCAAAGGAGCAGCTCTGCAAGTTACTAGAATTCATACCACTGACTGGATGCCAAGGATCAATAATTTATTCTTGGCCTGGAATACTTCATGCACTCCTAAAAAGTGCCAAGTTTGCCCAGGAACTCATTTAGTCATTCAGACTGACTGTCCCATAGGTAAATCCAGTAGGAGGCATGCATAAAAGTGTATGAAGAATCAGTATGGAAGAGGGTATAGAATGAAGATTTCTGAGTAAGGCGAGACCTTGGTTCAAATTCTTGGTTCGAATCTCTCATCAGACATTTAATGGTTATGTGACCATAGACAAGTCTCCTAGACTGTTGAAGCCTTACTTTGGTCATGTATAAAATAAAAACAATAATAATTAATATGCCCACCAATAAAAATATTATAAAGAACTAATAAGACATTCCATTTAAAGCCCTTTGAACCCTTAAAATGTTATGTAAATGTCAGATTTTTGTTTTCTTTTTTAAAAAAGTAAAATATGTTAGACATTTCACATACCGATAACTACACCAAAGTCCAAACTAGCAGTTTTGGCGCCTGGGGTAAGCATCATGAATGGACTCTTCAAATCAATGTCATAATTCAAGATGTGAAAATACTTAAAAAACAAAAAATTGAAACAAAACCAAGTGGTAGAGAGAATGAGTTACTATACTGATTTTTTATCTGTAATGTTAAATTTTTACCCTCTAATTTTTAGTTACCTGTAACAAGGTACAAATTATCCCATACAAAAGTACAGCATCACTCACCATACCAGTGGAAATGTGCCTCACATAATCAGCCTTTAATGCCCAATAATTATCTTTTGGGCAACATATCAATTAAAAATGCTACTCTTATTCTGAAATTTAGTTTCACTCATTTCCTTCCCATATGAATAGGGATGAGCCTCCTCTTTTTATTCTTTCACTTTTAGACAATGATCCTATGATGATGTGCTCCTCAATTCTGGAATTTTCATGATTATATGTATATATATATATACATATGTGTGTATAGAGATAGCTATCCCCTACATGTAACATGAGAATGTCATTGTATGGCTGTAAGGGAGGCAGAATATGCATCTCTGAACTTTTCTTCCTCTACCCTTCACCAAGGGAGACTTTATAATTCCTACTGGGAAAGGAGGCAAAAGGTTGAAACCAGAAGGGTGTCTTGGCCAATTCTGCTCTACTCAGAGAGATTTAAAAGTTAAAATTAAATCTCAATAATAAAAATATTATATTTTAAGATATTTATTAATGATCATTAGAAATCAAGAAATAAAGAGGATACAAAATAAAGACCATGTGCCCATGGCTGATCAGCATGTTGAAAATCCCACTCACAACCATAGAGCCAAGACACCAAAGAGGGCGGGACCCTCCATAGCCCCGCCTAATATCCCCTGTCTACAGGAAGTACATAATGACAGGGAGTCAAGGGCTCCCAGGAAATGTAGTTCTTTTTTAGGGTAACAGATTTTCAATTATACATTTCCCCACCCCTCCGAGATCCATGGAAGACTGGTCTCTCCAAAGGATCTTGTAACATAACCAACTTTTAAAATTACACTAATTTGGAGATAAAAGGAAAAGAGAAGAAAACCAATGATTGCTAGACACATTGACAAAAAAGTCAGTTGGGGGCAGTCCCCTTTGGCATAAGAGTATACATATAAAAGCAGATACATTCAACTCCATACAGTTCCAATCATCACATCCCAAATTTCACTCTGGATCTTCTGGTGCAATGGAGGCATCTTCATGGTTCCTTCTCCAAACAGTTCACTTTCTGGATTCGGTGAGGTAGCATGTTTCTTGACCTAAAATTACTCTCAAAAGAATTTAAACTTTGCATTTTAGAATAATTATGCATTCCCCCCCAAAGAGGATGTTGAAAAACACAGGGATTACATAGGGATGCATGGCTGAGTTATGAGGTATATGGATCAATTGGCAAGAGAAATCAAAAACACCCCAAAATCCAAATAAAAATAAAAGAGAAAAGGTAACTTCTGGATGAAATATAGACTATGAAAGTCTCATGTGTAAAAATTCTAAGCAAAGAAAAAATAAATATATAACAGGTCCTTGAATCAGGGCCCAACTAAAGTAATTTCTATCCCACAAGTCTGCAGGACAAATGCAGTAATATTTCACTTACCCATCTGCAGCCAAGTCTACAGGAAGTTGCCATACTATCAGAGAGGAAAAAAGGACTAGATTTTTGTGTGATAGGGAAGTGTCATTCCCTGGTTTAATTTTTCCTTCACTCTCAGGGATGGGGAGTGGGGCAGAATGATAGCCAAACTTTGGTACCTGTCTGTGAGTATTTCACAGAGTGTGGATACAAGGTGTCCTGCATCTTAACATATGTCAAGTACTGCAACTTCAAGTCTCACACTAGGTACAAGTCCTTTTGTATTGGCCTAGAAGTTCTTTGGTCCCACCTAGATTGGTTTGGTCATTTTTGACCTCGTGCTCCTTGGCACTGTACAGATTTTCATCAACCCCATTGGGATTGGTTGGTCTCCTTGACCTTGTGCTTCTTGGCATTGTATAATGGCTCTTCTGTTCCCTTCTCCTGGAATCAGACACAATCATTAATCACAGTCTCATAATATTTTCCAATAAATGGTGGGTTTCCATAGTCTAAAGTTTTGGGGTATCTATTAATATTAAAACATGTGTCTGTATTTAACTTCTATTACTGCAAAATCAAAAAAAAAGTTAAAGAAAATCTTCTCAATACTGTTGACATGTGCTTCAAATACAAAAAGGAGAGAAAAATAAAACTGAAATAGTATATTGCACATGCAAGCAAAAACAATAATAAAAGTTTTAAAAATAAATAAATATATATACATATATGTATGTATGTATATATATATATATATATATATATATATATATATCTTACAATCCTTGACACACTGGGTCAGCTAAGGAAAGGTAGAATACAAAGGTTTCTCACCCCCCAAAATGAGATCCATGCCCTCCTTCAAACCAGGTCATGATCCTCTGTGAGTGCAAATGATTTTCACAAAGTATCACTTTTCTAATAAGGAACAGTAAATACAACAGGTCATGCACATTCAAAAAGTATTCAAATCAAAGTTATCATAGCCCATTTAATGACAATAGCAAACAGACCCATTATCATTAGGATTCACATGAGTCTGCTCTATGACATTTAAAGCTAATGAATATGTGCCACAAGTTTTTCAGGTATAGCAGTCTTATAACCTTGGCTGAGATATTTTTAAAAATCTATTACTGCCATCATTACAAAAATGTGGCAGAGGAGTATAGAAAAAAACATACCTCTGTACTGTTGATATTGGGTCTAAAAAAATATCACCAAGAATCTAGATCATTCTGGTGGAATGGTAGAGTAAGTTGATGAGTTACAAATGAAAGATACTCCCTCTTGGGAGCCATCCAGGGGTACCATGCCCTGGGATCAACTTCCCAGCTCCCTTGGTATGAGACTATTTTGTCCCATCCATTCACATTTTGACAAATGCAGGTGGTGGGGATTATAATTGTACTTCACTTCAGCTACTAAAATAGACCATTTACCACTTGTTACAAAAATCTATGAGGTAGGCAAAATCATCAGTCAGTTATTCAATAAATAATCTAAAAATCATGTGTAAAGACCCTTTAAATCAATTTGAGTTATTTAGCTCATTAAATTTTTCAAAGGTTGTTAGCCAGATTGAGTCCATCCATCATCTACGTGACAATTAACAAATACAAATGAAAAAAAAAGCTGTTTATGGGCTTCTAATATATATATATGCATATATATATGCATATATTATCATTTTCCTTTACTGTCATATGGACCAATTTGATAGGTGTAAGGTAGTAACAGCATTATTTTGATTTTCATTGCTCTAATTATGAGAGATTTAGAACACTTTTCATGTGCTTATTGATAGTTTTGATTTCTTTAACTGAAAATTGCCTATTCATGTCCCAATATAGTTATGAGGGAAAAGTAAACAAATATATCTAATAGTTAAAACACAGTAGATTAAGATGATTCAGTGCAACAGAATAGTATTGATCAGATTAATGTATGAACTTAAAACAACAAAACTAAATCGTAAACAAAACAATCAGCAAATTACTATAAAATATAGAGATTTTCATAAAACAATGGATTTTGAAGAGGCTTAAAATTTTCACCTCCAATCTCTTTAAAGTTCCTTCCCTGGGATCTCCCAGAGTGAGGGAGAATATGGGTTTGAGGAATCCCAAACTGACTGAATCTTAGAGACTAGGCAGGCCCAAATGGCAAAGTTTGTAGGGAGATGAATTTCTTCCCTGAATATCAGGCAAGATAATTGGAAGGAATCATGCACTCATGAATGGTAGAAGCTGTTTGAAATAGGCAAGGTATTGTTCTTTCATAGAGTATGCCATGCTTATAATTTACTTACTGTTTGGAAGAGTAACTTCCTTCTTCCCTTCTCCTGAGTTAGCTAGTTTCCCCAGCCACATGGAGAGGGATTTAGGAGGCTAATAGTTGCCTAAGAAAATACATCACAGTTTTTACCAGTTTCCAGGCGATCTGCTCCAAGTTTGTGAGTTCCAAAGACATCGGCAGCTACCAGCAGCCCAGCAGGACCAAAAACAGCAGTAGAGGTTGGGGCCAGAGATCAAGAGGAGGATTCAGGAGTAGGAATAGGAACAAGAGCAGGCAGTATCAGTAGCAGCAAAGCCAGAGGCAGGAGCAAGGAACTGAAGAACATAGGCTCAAGCAGATGGGCAAGAGAAGCTGCTTATCTCCTCTTCACTGAGAGTCCCCTAGTTAGAAATAACCAGGTGGTAGAGAGAGGAACCAGGCAAAAAGTAGGGAAGGAAAAGGGCAGCAGCTCCAAAGAGACTTCGGAGTTCTCTTGGAGTTTGTGGGTGGGAAGCTGGGGTGGGCAAAAAGCCTTGACAGGAGAAACAAGGCTTAAACATTTATCTAGGCTATCTTTAAAAGAAATGAGATTTTTCTCATCCTTTCTGGTTGCCATAAATGTAAAAATTAAAATTAAATCTCAATAATAAAAATATTATATTTTAAGATATTTATTAATGATCATTAGAAATCAAGGAATAAAGAGGATACAAAATAAAGACCATGTGCTCGTGGCTGATCAGCCTGTTGAAAATCCCACTCATCACCATCGAGCCAAGATGCCAAAGTGGGTGGGACCCTCCACAGCCCTGCCTAATATCCCCTGTCTACAGAAAGTGCATAATGACAGGAAGTCAATGGGCTCCCAGGAAATATAGTTCTTTTTTAGGATAACAGATTCCCAATTATAAAGAAAGGACATATCAGGCTAGAATAATTTGACTGCTCCCTTAAATATTGTTAATTTGGGGGAAATAGTTTACAGATTCAAGCTAAACTTCATCATTGTTCTTTAATAGAGGAAGTAGAACCTCAAGTACTATACCCAAGGCTTGATCCCTTTCCCACAAAATACCAGTTCTATAATGAACACCCATATGGTAAATAGCAAAATAGCCCATTTATTCAAGTTAGTAGTAAAAACACAAATCAGAGAAAGTTACATAAGACAATATTGTATGTATACACCAAATAATACAGAGTGAAGAAGCCTTCCCATTGGCAATAAAATAACTCAGCTCAACCAAGAGAGAAAGTCCCAGAAAATCCCCAGAATCTCTAGTACAGCAAGCTGGGGATAGTGGCATGCTAGAGACTGCCAGATCCACTCACATTGGCTTCTTCCCAGAGTTTTATTCTCCCTAAGTCAGAAATAGGGCTGGAAGGGACCATCTTCCCTCTCAAAGCTAGAAGCCCAAAGAACTTAATAACTGTAGAGCCCAAGGAGAACTTGAAAAGACTCAATTTCCTCTCCCCTACTTTCAGCAATTCTATCTCAACTCTCTCACAGTCAGGGGCACCAATTAGGAGAGAGTCTCATATTAATAGGCTTTGGGTCTCAGTTTACATTTACATATTCATATTTATATATGTGTGTGTTTAAAATAGATATAGATGCATATTATGTGTGTATATACATATATATGTGTATTTATATGGAATTATAGATTTAGATGTAGAAGGGGCTTTAGAAGAAAGCTACTCCAGTCTTCCCATTTTACAAGTGAAGAAAATGAGTCTCTTAAGCAAGACCCAAACCCAGCACTCTAGCCACTAAAGAGATCACCTCTCTCAAATAAATACAAACTCAATTACAAAAAAAAAGATACAAAATGTTGGCGGTACCATTCATGTTCAAGTTATTTTGCTTTATTGATAATCCTTTTATTAACATCGGTCATTTTATCTCAAACCTCCAAACCCTTTCCCCTTTTGAACCTTTTGTGAACATAAAAATATGTCATATTATATACATAGTCCCCCAGTTCTTTACAGAAAGGGTGTTTTCTGTCAGTTCTTCAAAACTGAAACCATTATATTTCATCAGCATCTGACTTCATTGAATGGGATGGGTTCAAAACTCCTTTCCCACCTTCAAGTGGCAACTCTCCCCTAAACTTAATTCTATCAGAAAAGTCATTTCACATGTCCAGTTGTTAAGTAAAAGTTTCTCCACCATCTCCAGGTAAATCAAGTTAGCACTATAAAGTACTATAAAGTAGAACTATATTTGAAAGTCTTGGTATCCTGAAAAATAGTTTCTCTCAAGCTGAAAAGAAATCAGAGCTCGGAAGAATGAATATTTTAGCTTTTTTTTGTCTTTTCTTTCCAAAATGTATTTATATTATTTCAGTACATATTCACATCTGTTTATAATAATGTAAAACTTTTGAAAAAACAAAATAATCGTTTAAAATAATTGCACAGACTGAATAAAAATAAGCAATTTAAGACTGTTTGGGGTTGGGAGTTTTTGAAAATGATTCTTTTAAGTAGTCTTAAAATATGTCTTTAATTTATCCATTAAATTCACTGGAATTCAAATACAGAATTTACAGCTGTTAAAAACAATGCAATTGACACTAATGTTCTATCATCTCTATTAAGGAGTCTTTTTCTTTGCGTAATTGGAACTGGTTTATGTTAGGAATGACAAACAAAACGTTAATGTCTCCAGAGGAAAGCAAAAATACAAATATGATGTTTTAATAAGTAAGTCATCACCAGAATAATAGTTATAAAAGTTTTGTGCTAATACTGCCACTTAACCCCTTCTGGGCTCTTCCTGCTCATAATTCCATTGTGCCAAGAAGGACTGTGTGGAAGAGATTTCAAAACCTCAGCTCCTTTTATTCAGTTGTAGAGCTGACAGTAAAGTATTTTTTCCAATTGAATTTGCAGAGTGCAAGAAGTTTTCACTTATTCTAACAGATTTCAGTATGATCGGTCTGCTTTTTTTAGGATTTAGTTTCAAGTCCTGTATTTAGTTTATATTCTGGGTGCATTGGATTCCCTCTCATCACTTTTCCACTCATGGTGGAAATGAATTCTGGCCTGACGGAGAAATTAAAGACATCTTCTGATTGTGATAAAAGTAAGGTTTCAAAATGGTGAAGAAAGGATACAGAAGATATATGGTTCCATTTGGATCATGTTGTACTTTCAGTAAAAATTAAAGTTTGGTTGTGGTAAGATATATAAGATCTAGAACAAATAGATGGTACAGTAGATAGTGTCAAGTCTACAGTCGGGAAGATTCATGACCCTGAGTTCAAACTGACCTCAGAAACTTAGTAGCTGTGACCCTGGGCAAGTCACTTAACCCTGTTTGCCTCAGTTTCCTCATCTGTAAAATGAGCTGGAAAAGGAAATTGCAAACTACTCCAGTGTCTTTGCCCCAGACAACCCTAAAGAGGGTCACAAAGATGAAGAAAATGAATGAACATAAAAAAATACAATACCCAAAGGTCAGCTAGGTGGATCAGTGGATAGAGAGTCAGGCCTAGAGATGGTTGGTCATGGGTTCAATTCTGGCTTCACCCATTTCCTAACTATGCGACACTGGACAAGTCACTTGACTCCACTGGTGTAACCCTTAGATTGGAAACAATATGTAACAGTGATTCTAAGATGGTAAAGGTTTAACAAAAATGATACAAGACCTGAGAATACCAAGACCTCTGCCCTGGGCTCTCTCCTTTTCTCACTGTGTGAGTGTACTGGTATGCTCGGGGATTCCTTCAGCAATCACTGATTCGATCATTATCCCTGTTCTAATGATTCCCAAACATCCATCACCCACCTTTTCTGAATTCCTTCTCTTTCTTGAATTCCAAGCCAAATGCATCCACCTGGAGACGCCATCAGTATCACACATTCAACCTGGATAGCATTGTCTTCCCTTCTAAACCCACCTCTTCTTGCAATTTCTTTCTTGCCATCTCTGTCCTTCAGGTCATGAAGGTCACAATGAGTCAGGCCCACACTCAGTTCTCCTTCTGTACCATCTTCCCCCATCAATCAATGCTTCCTCCTCAGCATCTGCCCATCTGTCTCCGATTCTCCCCTTATACTATGATGTCCCCTCGTTCAAGCCTTCACCACAACTGCGTTGGACCTTGGCAGTCATTTTTCTAGTTGGTCTCTTTTCTTCATTCTTACCCTTTTCTAAGAAAATTGATATTCCTAAAGCATAGGTCTGGTCAGGTCACTCCCTTCTCCCTAAGTGTTAGTGGCTCTCTATTTCCCCTAGGAGACACTAATAATTTCTGCCTTTTGTATTTTGTACTCTAAGCTTCACCCTAATTTTCCAGGCTCATTACATTTTACCACCCTCATCAATTCTATGTTTTAGCCAAACTAACCTGTTTGCTATTTCTTGTACATGACTTTCCATCTACTATTTCCCTATTTTTTACTGACTTTCCCATCTAGAATCCCATCTCTTCTAACTTTGATATTTAGGAAATCTATACTGCCTTCAAGGCTCAACTAAGTGAACCCTTTCTAACTTCTTTTGGTGTTTTATTTGCCCTTCCTCAAAATCACATTGTACTTATTTGCAAATATTCTGGATAACTGGACTTGATTTCAGGATGACCTGACTTCAAATTACATCTCAGATACTTAACAGCTGTGTGATCTAGGGCAAGTCATTGTACCTGCCTGCCTCAGTTTCCTCATCTGTCAAAAAACTAGAGGAGGAAATGGCAAACCACTCCAGTATTTTGTCCAAGATATACCAAATGGGGTCATGAAAAGTAGGAAATGATTGAAAAAAATGACTGAAGAACAACATAGAGAATGACATATTGGGATATACTGATCAGCTAAAAGTTATATCAAATAATCATCCAATTACCCGTTAACCGAATTTTGTCAATGTCTTATTTTGAATATGTTGGACTTTAACCCATTGTTTTTAACCTAAAAAGAAAACTCCTGTGGTTTAATCTTTTCTTGTTGCCTTAAAAATTCCAATGCATATTCTTCAACCAGCATCTGAGAACCTGAGCCCTCTAACTGCATTCATGGAAGCCTGTAGGAGTAACAAATCCCACTTAACTAGAAGTCAGAAGTCTAAGTAATATCATCCATAGAACCCGGAGGCATCCAGACTTGAGTTTGAATCCTGCTTCAGATGGACCCTCAGTTTGTCATTTAACTTCCCTCAGACTCAGTTTCCTTACACATAAAACAGAGAGACTGCTAGTACCTACCTGCCTCATAGGATTGGGATAAAGATTAAAAGAGATAATATAGGTATGATTAGGGGCTCAATTTCATATGCATAAAATTCTCCTCCTTGGTGGAGAGTGATGACTCATGCTTTGTGCCTGAGGAGAGGCAGAGTGGTTGAAAAATCAATCTTCACCAAAGAGAAGAGTCTGATGCAAATAAATTAAGTTTCAGTTACGACATTTAAGGCACGACAGAAACATTAAAGGGTTATACAAATGTTATCTATTATTATTTTGTACAACCAGCAAACAAATACCACTAGGCTAGGAAGACAAGGCAGAGTCGATGACTCCAGTCAGGATTATTACATATATATATATATATATATATATATATTTACATATAATTATTATATAGTTTTTATTATTATATATTATATAGTTGTAGCTATTAAGCTCCTGAGGCAATGCACCATTCCTTGTGCAACCATGTTGAGGATAGAACTATAAAATGCAATGGCAGGTGGAGGCTCCATAAAGATGTCCCAAAGTAAAATAATCTTGTTAAGGAGGTAGAAGAGTTCTCCTCAGTGGAGGTCTTCAGAGAGAGGCAGAAGTGACTTTCCCTGCCAGCTGTGGGTTTGAAGGCACAGCTTCTCTGTTTCCTTTACAACGAGAGGCTCTAACTCATTTGTTAAAGGACTTGAGGTCTGATGACCAATAGGCAAATAGCAATAGATCTGTTCTATTGTAACTTAGGTAAAAATTCAGTTCAACTCAGATACATGATTCCTGTACTCTGCCACTGACTCTGTTGGGGATTGGGGTTGCAAAGACAAAAGCAAGGAAGCTTCTAGAAGCTTCTGTTCTGTAGGTTGGAGAAGGGACATATGTACAAGCAAGCACAGAGGTGGGCAGTATGCACTAGAAAATTCTTTATCCCCCAGAAGCAGTTTTTAACAATATCACTTGAACTCAAAGCATTGGTCTTTCAGAGTTCACCAGGTGCTGGCAACCACAGACCTTGAGAAGTGCTTTTGGCTCTGAAGCTGTGGCCAGAAACCACCTTCTTAGAATTTCTTTAATGGGTTGCCAATCAACCACAAGCTTGTCATGTCATGCTTGCCATGATGAACATTTCAGCCCTGTTCTGCACATCCTTCTCATCTTTTGGGAAGGTTATTTCAGCGGCAATCTTGCAGCTTGTGAATTTTATTAAAGCCAATCAAAGTGTATGAGTGAGTTCTTACAACAATATGGAAGTGTTTTTTGCATGACAATAAAAAGAAATAAAATCAATGGAGTACCATTTAAGGGTTCCTCTTGGTCCTGTTGCTGTTGTTCAGTCAAATCGGTCATGTCTGACTTTTTGTGACCCTATTTGGGGTTTTCATGACAAAAATACTGGAGTGGTTTACCATTTCCTTTTCCAGATCATTTGACAGATGAGGAAACTGAGAGAAACAGGGGGAAGTGAGTTGTTCAGGGTCACACAGTTAGTAAGTGTCTGAAGCCAGATATAAACTTAGGAAGATGCGTCTTCCTGGACTCCATACACAGCACCCAAAATATCTGCTGTGCCACCTAGCTGCCCCCTTCTTTGTCTAAGGAGATTCCAATTGGTTGAAAGTATTGGAGAGGCATCACAGTGCATTGGAAAGGCTCAGAGACGTTGGGCTTGAATCCTAGCTCTTCTACTTATCAATCAGTCAAGAAACATTATACACCAAGCAATGCGCTAAGCAACTTATTACTAATGGAAACAGAAGTTCATAGAAGTCTAGGTCTAGAGCTGGAAAAAAAAAAAACAGGAGTCATCTAGTACAATTTACTTATTTTACACATGAAGGAACTGAGGCCCAGGCTAGTCAAATAACTTGCCAGCCATGTAAATAATAAATGACAGATCTGGGATTTGAATTAAGCCTCAATGATACAAGGTTCAATGTTCCTAGACCAGTCTTCTTTCCCATCTTGAATGAATCTTTAACCCATCTGAGACTCAGTTTCCTCATCTGTAAATTTAGGGTGTAGGACTAGATGACTTCTAAGGTCGCCCTTCCATTTTAAAGCCACAATTAAGTGAATTTTCTATATAATATAATTCTGATGAGGCTTTATTTGCTTTTGCTCATTTGCCATTAAGCCTGGCTCCCAATGAAAAGAACTGTGTGTTAAAGCAGTGGAAAATGCATATGTTTGCTTCTATAAATCCAAATGGAACATAATATTTTCTTAGCCCCAAATCATAAGATGCTTCCAGGACAAACAAAGAAACTGCCAGTGGAAACTCTGGATATTCCTGTTTGAAGTGTTTCTGGGGGAAGTTGGAAATTTCTGAGAAGTAAAAACACCCGTAATTTGAAATTACTCAAATTTACAGAACAAGTCTTTGTGGTACGGCTTCTTAGGGTCTATATTTCAGCCCAAATGTTTTAATGGTTTTTCTTAAAAGCGTTATTAGGAAATATTTACCTACCGTCCCAGAGAAATGCCCTGGGGATGAATGACACATGTTGGAGAGGACTTGGAGCCTCTCGAAAGAAAGACATGTTAGGAAGAAAAACATGGAATATTATTATTATCAACAACGGTAATAACTGAAATTGTAGAGGTGATTTTAGCCTCACTACATGGAATGTCATTGATCAGAGTGAAGTCAAAATGAATTTCAAAAAATTATATGAAAGAGCTAATGGTTAGTGCTCTGGTTCAACCTATATTTTAATTAAAAAGAAGCAGTGGAACATTGGATATGGGACCCAACATTATAGTCAGGAAGCCCTGGGTTCAAGTATCCCCTCTCACAGGTAATAACTCTTTGATCCTGGGCAAGTCACTAACCATCTCAATGCTCTATGGAGCTCTCAAAGATAAGTACAGAAGAGCTGTCTACATGCTTTGCTGGAGTATTCTATTGATGAAATTGTTAGCTTGAACTGTAAAAGAAAACAAAAACAGAATTTGATTAGAGAAAACCAATGTTTGATAGAAGAGAATATAAAAAGAAGAAAAGAATTTAGAAGTCAGGTCCAAGGCAGTCACGAGAGTGAAATTACTGAGGATCCAGAGCTCTCATAATGTTTATTGCACAGAGAAGAGACCAACAAGTGATTGAAGAAAAGAAAAAATACAACTCTCCCCCTGGATTTCTGAATAAAGGGGAAAGAGAACATTTACACATTCTAATGTCCTCCCTTCATTCAAAGAAAACTGCATAATGAACTGTTTGAAACTCAACTTCTACACTAACATTTAAACCCAAATACTTCAACACCACTAAAAAATTATGAGCCATACTGCAGGTCACTTGACACATGGTCCATTGTTTATCCAGGGAACTTCCTCAGTACCCTCAAGATTTAAAAAAAAAATTATTAGCCTTAGTAACTAAAGCAATTGAAGTTCTTTATTTTATTACCCCTGGCAAGAATTATTAGGACATGGAATAACTTTTGTATCTTAGCAACTTTAATCTCAACAAAATAAAGCAAAGGGTTCCATTGCCTGCTGCCTTAGCATGGATCTCATCAATGGCCCAAAAAAGGAAGCAGAGAAGGCAAGGAGGTATGGTTTTCACCATTATCTATCACTGTTGATTTGACAGCACTACCATATAAGAGAGACAGAAAGGGGTGGAGAGAGAAAGACAGACAGACAGAGAGACAGAGATAAAGAGGGACAAAGGGACAGAGAGACAGAGAGACAGAGACAGAGAGAGGGAATAGACAGAGGAGAGAAGGACATGTACACACATACACTTACATATATTTATGTATCTATATGGTTGTGTATAAAAGGAAAAGAAAAAAATTAGCTTATACCCAATTGGGGAAATGATTAATCTAAAAATAATGAAAAGATAGCAGAAGATCCTGCTGAAGCATGTTGATAGAAAGAAACAATACATTATTTTTCCAGGTGTTTTTAACCCCCTTTTTCTCATCTAACATGTTTTTCTCATCAACAAGAGGTCATAAGAATGTAAGTAGCTCCTTGAACCCTCTCTAAATTCAGTAATAATAGCTATATTGGCATTCATTAAATCTTGCTTCTTCTTTAAGTCTCCTCCCTAATCTTAAATTGATTATTGGACACCAAAGAACTCTGAGTCTGGATAGAGAAAGGATTTGTTTTTTTTTAAAAAAAAAAAGGATGATTCTATCCTGTACTGGTTTCTACGCCCCAAATGGGGACAGATTGGCACAAACCCATATACTTGAATTGTTATTTAATGACCCCATTTGAATTTTTCTTGGCAAAGATACTACAGTAATTTGCCATTTCCTTCTCCAGCTCATTTGACAGATAAGGAAACTGAGGCACTCTGGTTAGGTAATTTGTCCACAGTGCAATAGTCAGGGCTATTAAATATCTAAATCTGGATTAGAACTCAGGTCTTCCTGGCATTCTATGCCTGTGTTACCTGACTGCCATATACTTGAGTAGATTCCTCCAAAGAGGTTATAAGTCAAAGTTTGCTGCATGACAGAATAGTAGGGTCCCAAGGGACTTCTTCAGTGGCCAGCTAGCCTGAAATGAACTTGGAACACATTTCCCTCTAGCTGACACATGATCATTCATCTTTTTCCTGATCAACTCTAGTGAGAAGAAATTCGTTCAATTCTGAAGCACTTGGGCATAGCTCTAAGAGCCAGAGTTCTTCCTTACAGTAAGCCTAAATTTGCTTCCTTTCACCTTTCACTCATGATGGCCAGTTCTTAAAATCTTGACAGTTTCCCTTGGCCAATTACTGTGTAATCACACTAATGGATTTTAGGGGCAAAGAAGCCCCCACTTGATTCTAGAGTTTTTCCTGGGTGGGAGGTCCATTGGCAATGTATATATTAAGTCAAAGATGTTTGATTTCAGGCTCCTGCAGTCATGCCTTCCTATAGGGGTGTGAGGATCCCTTGGGACAAGCACCAATTGTGATAACACTTCTTTTTGTGAAGGGAAGTTAAAGGAATAGGCATTTACTAAGAACCTACTAAATGCCAGGAACTGGGCTAAGCACTACAAAAATTATCTCATTTGGTCCTTATACACAACCTTGTGAGGCAGGTACTATTATGACCTGTTTTTTTTTTTTTTCAGATGAGAAAACTGAGGCAGACAGAAGTTAAATGACTTACTTAGGGGTAGTCACACTGTTAGCAAAAGTCTGAGGCTTTATTTGAACTCAAATCTTCCTGACTCAGACCCCAAGAATCTTTCCAATAATTCCACTTACTTTCCTTGGCAGCCCTGAGACTGGCTATTTCTACTGATAACTAGGCTAACAAATCATCTGACCTTGACCAGATGAAAAGGTATTAAGCTTGTTTCCTCACCTTAATTGGTTCTTGATCAGCTGTGCTGGATTACATGCCATACCTGTGAGTTCCATTTCTCTCTTTTGTTGTGTTTTTAATGATGTAGTTTTTAAGAATGACTAGAACTCCAAGGAAAGAACCGAAGAGTTACATTTATTTCATAAAGAGCACATTTCAATAACTGTTATCAAAATTACAGGGGCCAGAGGTGTTGAGACATACATGTTTAGAGGGTCAGACATAGCCACGATGAGAAAATATCAGCCTCACTGAAAAAAAACAGGAGAGATTTTTGACCGAATGTGGCGGGGGGGGAGAAAACCAATACCAAGAACTGAGAAATTGTTGCAAAACTTGTCAGATGAAAAGTAAGGATTTTCTGAGGGACATCAGAGCCTGAGGTGTTACTATTGATTTCTCTTCCACAAGAATTCTCAACTTTTGTGTGTGTGTCTTGGATTTCTTCAGCAGTCTGGTGAATTCTATAGACCCTTCTCCGAATCAGATTTTATAAATTCCTATCAGAATAAAATTTAAATTTTGAGGAGAGGTAAATGAAAACAAAGTTATATGTAATTTTTTTCTCCATCCAAGTTCATGAACAACATCCCAAACTAAAATAATTCCAGAAAAAAAAATTCATGAAATGAAGGGGAGAGTTTAAAATGTGACCCACAAAGGAGAAGGAACTAGTCATCTGATTGAGCTGGTTTTCCCACCAGTCTCTGTTTTTGCATATGTAAAACTAGGGTATTGAACTACATGATGTCACAGAACACTTCTGGCCCCAACTCAGTGAATTGGAGAATAATAGCTTACTTTTATTTACATTCTGTGCCTTCCAAAGTGCTGTGATCCTCATCACAATCAGTAAGATGGAAGTTATTATCCCTATTTCACAAATGAGGAGAAAATTTAGATGATAGGTTGGTTGATGAACTAACTCTCTGCTACCTGAGGCAGGGATAGCGTACTATGGACAAAGTGCTACACTTGGAGTCAAGAAGATCTGAGTTCAAATCTAGCCTCAAATACTTAATAGTTGTGTGATCCTGAGAGGGTCCCTTAACCTCTGTTTGCCTCAGTTTTTTTATCAGTAAAATAAATACAATAATATCATCTTCCCAAGAATTGTAGACATTTAGCACAACACCTGGCATATAATAATTGATATATATATGTACATACATGAATTTATATAGTTAATGTTATTATTATTATGAGGAATAGCCAAGCTCAGTTCAGAGATGCCCTTCACTATGCTACCTATAGAGTGATGATTTTTCAAGCCATAGAAAGTCTCAGAAGACTTTGGTTCAAATCTTGACTCAGCCATTTACTATCTGTGTGACTTTGGGGAAATTATTTAAGCTCTTTGGACCCCAGTTTCCTCTTTTTAAAAAAATGAGGGAGTTGAGCTTCTTCCATATTATAGAGGAAGGAATATCTACATTTATGAAATCTCAGATCATTGAAGGGAGAGAATTAAATCCTCATCAAGAATGAATCTAGGTAACATGTTCGGGAATGAAGAGATTATGGGATCATAGATCTAAACCAGAGAGTTTTGCCCTTTCTTGCCACATGGCCCACTTTGGCAATCTAGTGAAGCTTGCCGGTCCCTTCTCAAAAGGATATTTTTAACAAAATACATGGGATTATCAAGGAAACCAATTATAGTAAAACAGTCATTCAAATATTTTCAAAACAAGCTCATTCATGCAGTTTAAGAATGCCTGATCTAGAATCCAAAGGTACAGTAGAAGCCAGTTGTCCAAATGCCCTATTTTATAGATGAAGAAATTGAGATATAAGGAGTGACTTCCCCAAGATCACATGAGTAATGAGTATCTGAGAGAGGATTAGGACCTAAGTGTTTTGAATCCGGGGCTACCATGCCAATGTTATCTCCAATTTTTTGTTGCATCTTTTTTCATTCTTTCAATCAATATTTTTCAATTAATTTATTTGTTATTAATGGAATTTATTTCCAGGTATCTCAGTCCCTCCTTCAGCTATCTGAACAATGGAAGCTATCATAAGACAAATAAATATGTATATATAAATTATGTATTTTTGTTTCTACTTCCCAGTTCATTTTCTATAGGTGAATATTCACAAGTTATTCTCCAAATATTAAATCTGTAGCTGTATATAATGTTCTCTTGACTCTATGCATTTCACTCTTCATTAACTCATGTGATTTTTCCAAGTTTTTTTTTAAAATTAATCTTCTCATCATCTCTTATAGTATAGTAAAATTCCATCACAACCATATACTACAATTTTTTTAGCCATTGCCCAACCGATGACCATCCCCTCAATTTCCATCTCTTTTCTACCACAAAGAGAGTTGTTATAAATATTTTGGAATATATAAGTTCTTTTCTTTTTTCTTTGATCTCCTTGGGAATGGGGCCAGCAATGAGATAGGTCTCTACCTCCATTTTTTAGAAGCATGGCAAGACTCACGTGGGATTTGGGACTAGGATTACAGAAGGGATATTGGTTGCCAAAGAAAACTGTTTAATGGTAAAATTGTAGCACTTAATCATCAATAGGCATTCAAAGTACTGAACTTGGAGTCCAGAAAATGTGGGTTCTACTCCTCCTTCCCAACCCTTCCCAAATTTATTATCATTGATGAGCCATTTAACATTTCTGAATACCAGTGTTCTTATCTGTGAAATGAAATATCCATAGCATTTACCTTGTACCATTTTATAGGGTCCTAATATTTATATTTATGTATGTATGTATGTGTATATTTATATATAATTATATTTATATTATATTACATAGTCTATATTATATTTATATAACCACAACCTTAAGGCTTTATATACATCATTACTATTCACAGAATAATATAATTTCAAGGCCAGAAGTTACCTTAAGAGCCATATAATCCAAGTCATAGCCAAAAAGGTATATCTACCCCACCATACCTGACAAGTATCCAACCTCTACCAAATAGTCTCTAATGAAGGGGAATTCATTACCTCCCAAGGGGGCTCATTCCACTATTTTGTTTTTAGTCACATTCAACTCTCTAAACCCTATTTGATTCAACCCAATATTCTAGTCTGTCAAAATCTTTTTTTATTTCTTTTCAAAACTTTTACTTTCTGTCCTAGAATCTATACTAAGTACCAAATCCAGGAAAGAAGTGGAGTAAGAGCTAGACAATTGGGGATAAGTGACTTGCTCAGGGTCACACAGCTCGAAAGTATATGATGTCTGATTTGAAACCAGTGTTTCCTATCTCCATGTCGGGCTCTCCATTCACTGACCCATCTAGCTGCTTCTTCAAGATCTTTATTGAACCTCAAATCTGACTGCCACCCAAGGTGTTAGCTCTACATTACAAATTTAGGTCATCTGCAAATTTAATAAGCTTACCATCCATGCCTTTATCAAACGCATCAATAAAAAAATCCTAACTAGTAAAGGGCCAAGCACAGCTCCTGATGCTCCTGAGAAATTGATATTGAACAACTAAGCATTATTCTTTGATTTGAAAACTAGTTGTGCAGTTCACAATCCCCTGAAGTATGCCACCCTCTTACATCTTCCTCCATCTTCTTTCACAAAAATAACAGAAGGTATTTTGTCAAATGTTTGTAAGATCTAGGCACATAATGCCTTCAGTATTTCCCTGCTTTATCTTTTTTGGTTGGTATTACATCAGTTTTTTTACCTGTTGATTTTTAAATCCACCAAGAATCTTCTATCTTCTTTTAGTACAAACTATTATCTAATTATGTATCTCCTGTCTTATGCTTATGATTCTTTATCTAACCAAAATATAAGAATTGTCATTCATTCCTACTGCATTTCACAAAGATTTGATCCAATTTAACCCTGCCAAAAAATAAATAAGGTTAGCTTGACATGACCCATTTTTGTTGCAGCCATCCTGATTTATCGTGATAATAACTCTGTAAATATTTTGTATACATTTAGTTGTTTATATGTTGCCTCCCCCATCAACTTGGGAGCTTCTTTTGCCTTTCTTTTTGTCTTCTGTGCTTAGTATGCTGTCTGGTACATAATTAATAAATATTTATTGATAAGTTGGCCGTTTCATTTTCTAGATATTCCCTGTCTAGAGTTTTAATGAGTCATTCTAGAATTTTGCCAAGAATCGGGCAAAACTCACAAACCTTGAGCTTTTGGTTCAGTTCTTTCCCTTATTTCTTGCCTATTTTTTTTTAACCCAAGCATGTTTCTTCCTCTAATTCTTCAATCATTCTTTCATTTTTCCTGAAATCTTTCACATATCACTGACAATGGCTGAGAATTCACATCTGGCAGTTTTTTCAATACCTGAGGCTGACAGATTTATTGAGGGGCAGATAGCTGTTCTTTTACTATCTCCTTACATATTTTATAGGGTATGAGGTCCCTATTATACACTTCTTCTCTCTCCTTTCTAGTCCAAAGGTCATTGTCCTTGGCATAAAAAGAAGAAATATATAAGAATTGAACAGCTGTGCTATCTTTCTGTTGTCAATTATTGCCATGTTATCCACCAGAAACAATGGTCTTATCCTTTCTTTGATTTTCTTATTTTCATCAAATGACTAATAAAATTCTCTTTGTGGCCCTTAGCTTTCTTCACCAGTCCCAGCTTACTCTGAGCTTCAGCACTCACTTGAGACTATGTTTAGAGTACTGTTTCATGCCTTTGTATATATCCTCTGGAAGCTAGCCTTTCTTCAGTTTTCTGAAAACAGATCTCTTTTTAGATCTAAGTTGGTTGGTGAGTTCCCTGTGTATCCACATTTGTCTCTTTAGATAACACTCTTTTTCCCCCTCCATATTGCAATTATTTCATGTGGCATCTTTAGAATTTTATCTCTCCTGGGAAAACTACCAGGCTAAATACATTAAATTAGTGGATGACTGGCAAGATGAAATCTGTCAAACCCTGAAAGACTCATTTGAAATCACTAGACTTCTTATATGGATAAATACTGAGATCTCATGATATGTATTATATTAATCTGTACACTTGAAAGGGCACCATCAAAGGGAGAAAGAGCAATCCTTATAAAGATAAATAAAGCTTGGAAATGTTCATTCAACACCAAAGACAATCGTAATTTTTTGAATATTTAGAAAGGTATGGGGTTTTGTTTTTGTTATTTTTATTTTTAGGAATATAGCTGATGTTTCCTCTTCCTTAATCCATGACCACATTGGGGGGGGGGGGTGGGAAAGTGAGAAAACAAGAGGGTCTATCAATATCTTCCTCCAAAAGCTCCAGTGATTCCCCATTGCCTTTAGCCTAAAATATAGATTTCTTTCAGAGAAGGGAATGGCAAACCACTCAGGTATCTTTGCCAAGGAAACTTCCTAGACAGAGATCCATGAGGTCATGAAGAGTCAGACACACCTGAATAACAACATGTCTTTATATTTTTGCAGGACACCTAGGTGGTACAATGTATAGAGTCTCAGGCATAGAGTCAGAAAGATTCATCTCTCTGAGTTCAAATCAGACCTCAGACACTTTCTAGCTGTGTGACCCTGAGCAAGTCACTTAACCCTGGTTGCCTTAGTTCTTCATGTCAAATGAGTTGGAGAAGTAACAAACCACTTCAATATCTTTGCCAAGAAAATCCCAAATGGGATCATGAAGAATTGCACCTGACTGGTACAACTCAACAACAATAACAACAAAACCAAATACTCATTGGGTGAATGGATGAATGAATGAATTCCATTTTCCGAAATTTGCAATAGCAGCTCTTTTGGGGTGTCTGCATATTTTAATGCCACCAGAAGACATTAAAAATCCATTGAAGTGTGACAGATAGATTTTGAATTGCCAGCCCTCATGATGTTCCTGTGAAGAATGACAATTTGGAGGCAATTACAAGGAATCTGGTATGGAGGAGAGAGCTGGGTCTGGCAGTCCAAAGATCTGGGCTTTACTCCCAGGTCTGCCACTAACTAACTATACAACCTTGGACCAGCTACTTCCCCACCACTGTCTCCCCATCCCCTACCCAGTGGCCTCTTCTGTAAAATAAAAGGGAAGGACTAGATTATTTCTAAAGTCTCCTACAAATTTGACATCCTATGACTCAGTCCCTGAAGAATTTTTTTTTCCTTTCTTCATTTAAAATTATATACAAAGCTAAGCCAATAACTAAAGATAATTTAAGCATATGTTCAAAATACCTTAAATCAGAAACAGGAACAAAAATATCTCCAGCTTTACATTACAGAACTATGTGTTCAGCCAGTAATGTGGACATGTTGTAATAAACACATTACAGGCAAATAGTGTCTGCAAAAAAGGAAAATTCACCTTACTTATTGGATTTCCCAGTTGTGAAGTCGGTTTCTAAGTGTTATACAAAATACCGCCTTCAAAATCTTTCAGGGAAATAGCAGAGTTACTATTTTGAGACCTCTTATTTTCCCCTTTATCACCTCCAGATTCACATTTATGGGATCATAGATTTAAAGCTGGAAGCAATCTAATAGGCTGTCATATCCAACCCCTTCATTTTCCAGATAAGCAAACTTAGGTCCATAACAATGAAGGGACTTGCCCAGGGCTACCCAGCTAGTGAATACCTGTGGAGGAGTTCCAAGGCAGGTTTTCCTCCCTCTATCCACTGTGCCATCCACTACTGGAAGGAACCTTAGACAGCATAGATTCTAATCCTTTCATTTTAGAGATAAACACACTGAGGTTCAGAAGGAAATGGCTTGCCCAAGGTCCCACAGTCAGCTTCAGTAGAGTAAAGATGGCGGCCAGGTAAACACTCCTGCCAGCCAACACCATTCATTCTGATAGATTTAGAATTAGGAGGGACCTTAGAGTTCATCTGATCCAATGCCCTCATTTTACAGATGATGAAGCCAAGGTTAAGTGACTTCCAAAGATTTCACAGATAAAAATGAGTGAAGCTCAGATTTCAACCCAAATCTTTTGTCTCTTAATTCAGCCCACTTTCCACTATATTATTATCTCTTGCTAATTGTCGTATAAATCGGTGTCAATCCTATGTGCCCTAAATCCCAAGGCATCAGTTATTTTCCGTTTCATTATGAATATCTTCAAAAGAAGAGCATAATAATGTGATATTTCTCTGTCATTTTCAGTAAAAGGCCACTTTGTCATTTTCCATTTTTGTTTCCTATCCAAAACAATTTTGTTTGCAGATTGTCAAAAATTGAGATCTCAAATAGATTTTAAAACATTTATTGGCCACTGTTATGAGATTAAGTGGGAAAAAACACATTTTTCTCTTGTTTTCTGTATCTTTTGAAGTTGTAACACTTTATTTTAAATAACAAGGGGATAAAAAGTACATCCAGACACGGTATAATATTGAAGAAAATGATGAGGAATCTATTTATTTGCTATTGCTAACCTGCTTTTTTGAAATAATTTAAGAAGAGATTATAAAAAAGCCGCCTTGATATCCAGAGAAATGCATTGCTAGTACACTAAATAGTTAATGTATTTTCTAAATGAATGATTTAAAACAGCTATTAAAGGAGAGGAAATGAGCTTAGGTTTCTAGTAATGACTTCTCCTCTTCAAAATGAAATCTGTAAATCCCTGATTGCAATTTCAAATCCCAAAAGGACCAGCAGTTCTGGGACCAGGGCTCAGTGACTTTATGTCTAATAGTACCTGATAAGTAGCATGATTTTTATATTTGTAATTGGGGAGAATATTCAGAATTTATAGTCCCACAGACCATTTGTGAATGAATTTCCTTTGAAAAGAATCTTCTTCTGACATCCACTCTTACCTTCAGTCAGCGTGCACAGTATGTATGAAGATGAGACATGGATGCATGTATATGTATGTAGATAGAGACAGACATATGGGGAGATCTATGTCTTTTTATATATGCATGTACACACATGCACGGAATAGCAGTACCATTTTATTCATAAGAGTGCATAATGATCCAGTCGGTGATTTTTAATAAAAGTGCATTTCGAACCATCAAATTTGAGTCTATTATTCTAAGTTAATTGCATTTGCCCTAAAGAGACTTGTAACTGGCTGCCAACCTATTGGTGTCAGCTTCTTCTTATTCATCAGTCAATCTTGTCTTCTCCCTCTTTTACATCCCATATATTGATCAAATAGATTTGTTAGCATGCCTCTGTGGCTTTCACAGAATTAAAAAAAAATAAAACCCAACAACTTTCTATTATCCATCAGATGCATTTGATTACAGTATTAGGGTGCATGTTATCTTAATTGATATTTCAGTTGCAAATAAATGCCCCCCTTTGATGGACCCATCTGATTCCCATTCAGTATAATCCATGTAAATGACTCCAAGAAGTGGTCAAAGGTCTAAAAGGAGAAGTTAGCTTTTAAGTCTATATCTCAGTGGTCAAAGAAACTGAATTTCTCCCCCCCTCACATCCTCCCAACCCCCTGTAAAACTGGACATTCCTCCTTGAACACAGAGGGTAGAGGGAGTTTGTGCAGATCCCCAACATTTAGTTCCCAAATTTTAATGACCTTTTGCATTTGCATGTGTTTACAAATGTATCTTATACACAAGATTTCTCTGGAGCCTCCCAACCACTCTGTTCAGTAGATGCTAGTTTTGTCCCCATTTTGAAGATATGAAAACTGAGTCTCAGAAAAGGGAAATAACTTACAGAGTCACATAGGGGCTAATGAGTGTTGGATATAAGATTCAAGCCCAGATATCCCTGATTCCAAGTCTATCTGCTGAATAGAAAAGGGACTAGATTTGGAGTCAAAGAGACCCAGGTTCAAATCTTACCTTGAGTATTTTCTAGTCATCTCTGTCCATATTACTTGTCCTCACTGGACCTTGGTTCCTCATTCATAAAATGAGATTAGACTCAAAGACCTGAAAAGTTCTAAAATTATAGGGAAGGAGAGGGGGCATGAATTACTTGTAGCATTGATGGTTTAAGTGACTTGTCCAGTATCACACAGTCTATGTGTCAGAAGTTTATTTATCCAATCCAAGGCTCCCTAAGTAAATTGGCAACTAGTTCTTTCTAAGTTTGCTAAACTAGTCCCTTTGTTTTTTAATAAAAAGACAGAATCAGTATTAAAAGTTCTTCAAGGACCCTTCTAGCTCCAAAACTATGATTCTATGGTCCTTTTTCCCTCCTAGTTCCTCCCAAACTCCATTATATTGGATTTATTTTAGATATACTTAGATGCATATGTTTTATTAGGCAGCTAGGTGGTACAATGGTTAGAGTTCTGGGTTTGGAGTCAGAAAGACTTTTCTTCATGAGTTCAAATACGGTCTCAGACACTTCCTAGCTATGTGACCCACTTATTCCTGTTTGCCTCAGTTTCCTCATCTATAAAATAAACTGGAGAAGGGAATAGCAAATCACCCCAGTATCTTTGCCAAGAAAACCCCAAATATAGTCATGAAGAATCAGACAAGACTAAAATGCCTGAATAACAACAAGATGGCACAGTGGGCAGAACTTTGGTCCTGAAGTCAGGGAAACTTGAGCCCAAATCCAACCTCAGACACTTATTAGCTGTATGACCCTGGAAAAGTCAGCTAATCCTATTTGCCTTAGTTTCCTCATCTGTAAAAGAATTTTAATAATAGTACCTACTTTGGGAGTTGTTTCAAGGATGAAATGATTTGTAAAGTGTTTAGCATAATACATGGTATGTAGTTGACACTATGTAAATGCCAGCTTTAATAGCAATATATAATATATAATTATAGTGTATTATGTTCTGTCTTCCTTATTAGAAGTTCCTTGAGCTCAGAGATTTTTTTTTCTTGTATCCCCAGAGCATAGCCCTGTGGTTAAATATTTGTTGGAGGCACCTAGGTGGCTCAGTGGCTTGAGATCCAGGCATTGAAATAGGAGATCCTGGGTTCAAATCTAGCCTCAGATACTCCCTAGATGTGTGACTCTGGGAAAGTCACTTAACAACCACTGCCTAGCCCTTACAGATCTGCCTTAGAGTAGATACCCAGTATTGATTTTAAGGCAGAAGGTAAGGGTTTAATATATATATATATATATATATATATAATATTATAAATAATAAAATAATAAATATATATATATATATATTTGCTGACTGAACACGGAAAGTTTCGGGGGAAGGGGGATAAGAATCCTTCGATGAGTTAAATTGCTTCTAGGAGTGATTAACAAAAAGGTGCCTGCACTAGGAGATGAACCAGTTATCAGATGAAGAGCACAAACAGTTAACAGGTGACCTCACCAGCTCTGGAAGCAGGATAAGACCCTTAGAGACCATGAGAAGGCCAGAGGTGAGAGATTTCCTTTCTGCTCTTCTTTCTCCAGGAGAGCATGCAGCTTTCAGTATTGTTGCTGAAGTTTAAGGTTTTTTATGGCAGTGTTTCTGCAATCGCCCAGACATGCCTTTCACCCTTCCCTTAGGCGGGTGCCAGCAACATCCTGCACACCGCAAGCCCCAAAGTAGACCCACTCCACGCAGCAGAGCACGGGGGAAGGAGGTGAGCAGGGGCCTGGGGACTGGGAATACCAGTTAAGGCACTTAGCCTTGGGAAGGATCTCTCCTCACAGGCTTTTTCCCCCTCCTTCCCAACTACTCTGAAATTGAGGCAGCCGGTTCCCACAATGCCTGAAATAGACCCCCAAAAAGCAAGGAGCAAAATTCAGCCCAGATCCGTAAGGGAACAAAGGGAAGTGAAAATCATTGCTTACTAGGAGAAATTTCAAAGACCTCCAAGACAAGTCAGGTGAAAAAAAAAAATCCTCAATAAAAAGACTCAGCAAGAAAATTGTGTCACACCCCCCTAAGCCTCAACAGACCTTAACAAGATGTTCATGAGCCTGAGATTGTCTCCTTTCTCCCCAAGACAAAAGACACAGGGAAACAATACAGTCTAGCGAGGGATTAGCCTTAAGAAGCAGGAGAAAGATAAAACCGATTCTTCCATTTTACAATTAGAAGAACTCCTAGCTGCCTGACCAGGAGAATAACCCAGAAACAAGCCGATCAACCTAAGCCCCACGAGCCATTATCCCTCTCTGCAACCTGGCTGTCTTTGAAAACTAGTATCGAGGCTGAGCCTGGGGGAGATTTTTGGGTTTTTTTAATGAAAACCTCCCCTCCCCTTCCCTCCTCTGTTTACCGCCTCCCAAACTCTTCCCCAACACACCTGGCCAAGTCGTCTGTAGTTTACACTCACCTCTTCTTCCCGCAGCCAACCACGCGAGACCATACGCGAGATTACCCAATCTCATTATTCTCTACATTTTGACAATACCCGGAAGCAGAATTTTCTACCATAACATACTCTTGTTCTACCAGACACGGTTGCATCTTAGCTGGACGGGGCAGTTTCCTTTGCTGAATCTACTCAAATCAAGGTATTTTTCTCTCATTGAGAGGAGAACAAGTTACCAGCTCTGATGGGCACAATAGAACCCAATTCCGCATTACTAAGGCTCGGAGAAAGAGGAGACATTGAAGAAGTTTCAGAAAAATAGGCAACCAATGACTGAAGAGTGTGTCATATTTAACAGAGCTGCTGAAATGTCCTAAACCCCACAATCCTCTTTTTTTGATTGGGTACGTCCATGGCTTGGACCACTACTTCATGGGGCTTCCTATATGTAATTCATTCTTCACTCTCCATATTTCTTTAGCTTGTCTCCAGTAGCCCTTCACTGTTTTTTTTAACTCATTAAAATTTTATTTCTTTTTTTACATATCAATACAATTTTTTTAACCCTTTCCTTCCATCTTGGAATCAATATTGTATATTGGTTCCAAGGAAGAAGAATGGTAAAGACTAGGCAATGGGGTTTAAGTGACTTGCCCAGGGTCACACAGCTAGGAAGAATCTGAGATCAGATTTGAATCTGGGACCTCCCATCTCTAGGCCTGGCTCTCAATCCACTGAGCTACCCAGATGCCCCCTCAAAACAATTTTTAATAGTTGTTTTCTGACTTTTTTGATCCACATTCTTTCCTTCCCTCCCACCTCTCTCCCTTTCCCAACACAGAAAGTCATATGATATAAGTTGTGCATGCCTTATCAAACAATGCATATTTCCATGTTCATTATGTTGTAAAAGAAGTCTTCCTTGTTTAATTTAACTAACTGCTCCATTTGAAGAGGACTTAGAGGACTTTCTTAAGATAAATGATTTAATACCAAGTCAAGTTTTATTTAATGGCCAACTGATTACCAGTTTCATTCAAGGGATAAACCAGATGCTTATCAAAGTTTTTTGTTACTATCCTATAATCTATTCCTCACAAAGTCCAAAAGGAAGAGAAATTCCTTGTTGCTTATAAAGTCCTCCTGTGCCAAGTACATCAAGCCTCAGAACATGTCTGAGCTTCTGAAATCGTATCTATAATAATACCAAAAATATTCAGCCTAACTATCCACAAAGGAAAACTCAAGTGGATGAAAATGGTATATTGTCTCTGTCATGCCTTCTGTTTTTTTTCCTTTGTTTGTTATAGACCCCCTGCTGATAAATTAGTTTCTCAATGTATATGACAGTAAATTAGAAGAAATTTCAGGGGAAAAAATTTTTAAATCCTGAATATTTGGTCAGATTTTTTAACTGGAAACAGTTTCACTAATGGGAGTTATTTTCACTATAATCACGAAGTATTTTTCTCTTAAATTATTCTCTCATGGAGCTGTGATCACAACCATCTCATCCACAATGGTCTTTTTAATGATACCCATTGCTACCCATTCATGTTTTCTCATCTCATGCATCTATTCTATTGTCTGTTTACGTTGATAAATTCTCTGTAGAGGTCTACACACTCTTTACATCAAATGGTTACCCATGGCATACATGGGATTAGTTTGCTTTTTCCAGTCATACAATATATTTTATGCTGCTTCCCTTACTTAAACTGCTGCTTACTTAGGTCACCCCATCCTTTCCTCTCCCATTAATTAATCAATTAATTAAGAATTTCGAACAAGCAAGCTCTTATTAAGTTCTGGTGAGGAACACTATGTAAGTACTTGAAATAGCAATAAAAAGGGAAAACATCCCTGTCCTCAAATAATTCACATTATTATAATAATTATGCATTGAGATATAAATAAATGGATGCAAGAAAGATACAGGGGAAGGTGCTATCTGCAAGAGCCTAGCAGATATGGACAAAGACAAGTTTTCTGAAGAAAATCACATTTAAGATAAGTCTTAAAGGAAACCAAGTATTCTAATAAGAGATGAGGAGAAAGAGCAGTCCAGGCACAAGGAACAATAGATGCAAAAGCATAGGAGAAAACTTTGAGGCCTGAACACCCATAATCAGGAGATATGATATGGATAGTAAGCCAGCTAAAGAGACTGTAAGGATGCATTGAATGTAAATAAGCATTGAAATCAGTAGTTAAAATGAGAAGAATCCAGGCTGAGATAACACAGCATATTTGTTCATTAACTAATTTGTTAATTAAAAATGATTAGTAACTTTGGAGATAGCAATTTAAGTTGAGTAATGTGGTATATGACCACATTATCCTGTATGATTTTGAATGATGCTTAGGAGTTTTATTGACCTTTTTGGGTTTTATTGTATAGACCCTTCATTATACACAGAGGCAGCTTAATATAGAAGAGAGAGATCTGGTCTCCAAGCTGTGAGGACCTTAGTTCAAATCCTACCTTGATCATACTAACTCTTTGACTCTAGCAATGTCTCAGGGCTCTGGACAGTTCCTTAAATGAAAAATTGCAAAGAAAGTGCTAATCTGAATTAGCAAAGGGAAATTACAATGCCTTTATACTCCCACAACCGAGCTCTTCCTTTTAACAGAGTAAGTTATATGAAATGAACAGATATAGTAACCTCATCTGACTTAAACGTTTCACACCAATAGTTTTCATTTCACTCTACCAAAATTAGGGGATCTTGATTTCTGGGACAGTCATTATGTTGAACCATAATTGAATATTTTTAAAGTATCATTTTTATTTGCAATAATTCAGTCCTTACATAGATTGTTCTGGTTCCATTCATTTTACTCTGCATTATTTTATAAAGTTCTTCTCAAGTTTCCCTGAAGTACTTAGCATTTTAATTTCTTGCCCTACTACTGTGTTCAACTGCTTTCATATACCATGATTTGTTGAGGCATTTCCTAGTCAATGGAAATTATATGTCTTTCTTTTTTTTTTTACTTTAAAAATGATGCAATATGTTTTTGGTCATATGTGAAACCTTTATTTCTTTTTCTATCATTAAGCAGCTTTGCTTTATGTTCAGGCTTGGGATTCTTTTAGGATAAAAAGTGTGATGATTTTTCTTTCATAGTTTCCTTAAGTCTTTTCCATAATACAGGTACCACTAACCTGCAGCTCCACTAACAGTGTACTAGCTTTTAAAAAAGATACCTGATTCTTAGACCTGGGTTTGTCTCAAGATGACTTTCTCATCTACTATTTCTAGGGAAAGCAACAGCTCCCAGAAATGCCAACTCCCAAGAAATGATTTAATTTCTTTGGCTCAATCCAGCTTATTGCTGAGTTCTCTAAGTGCAGATCTCAGTGTTAGTACAGGCAATTCCATGTCTAAAAATGTTGTGCCAGCACCTTTGTTAAGAGTGTAAAGATTGCAGGTGCAAAAATGAAGAATAACTTGATCTGTGAAGGGTCAGAGTGAGTTAGCAAGCTATTAACAGTTCTCATTTTGCAAAGGATGTATCAAGTTTAAGGGGGAACATTTATTACCTTCAAGCTGCTTATGAAGTGTCCTAAACTCACAATTTCATAGTCTTAGAAGCAGGCCGATAGATTGAGAAGCTTATTAGATTGTATTTGAATAACATGGGTCCCAAATCTGGCTCTGGCCCATTCCTACATATAGGATCTTAGGAAGTTCATGGTATCACAGTTTCTTTTATTTTTATTTTTATTTATTTTTATTTTTTAAAATGTTTTCCCATGTTCCCATGATTCATTTTCTTTTCCTCCCCTCTTCTCTCTTCCCTCCCAGAGTCAACAAGCAATTCCACTGGGTTGTACAAATGTTATCACTTGATACATATTTCCATATTATTCATTTTTGCTATAGAGCGATGATCACAGTTTCTTCATCTGTGAAGAAGGGGAAAAGAAAATGATTCTTTAAAGGTTTCCTTCTATCTCAAAATCCATGATCTTATTTTCTAAAAATTTGAGGACATTAATAAATATCTTTAAGTGCCAAAATGCAACTTGTAACCACCTTGGAGTATTTTAAACTTGTTGCTATATTTATTTATACAGTAGATACTTTGAAAGAGGAGGATCTTAAAGAAATAGCTACATCTCTAGCCAGAAAAAAAATTTTTTTTAAACCTTGGTAAGGCTATGACAGTCGGTAATGTAAAGTGAAAACAAAATTAAGTACTCATAATTGAGCTTTGAGAAATGAAAAACATAACACTTTCTTGGAGCTATTCTTTCAGTCAGTCTGGATTCAGAATAAAAAAGCCAAACAGTACATCTGTTTACATTGTCAAGGATATTCACAGTAAGAAGGGCTAGGAAACACATTTTTTAAATGAGAGTCTAGGATCCAGAGAATACCTGAGATTATACTAGGATTGCGATGTATGCTTTGGAAATTATTCTTTCTTTTTGGCAAAACAGACTACGTGGCTGTAGTTCATTTGCTTAATATTTGTTAAACACTCATAATCTATGGTGGTTCAGGGACTACTGCTGTGAGAGCTTGCTGAACACTTTTCAGGGCTGCTCATCCACCCGTGGAGTCTACCCTTCACCCAACTCTCACCTGTGACTCCAATGCCACTTTTCTGCATATGCCAACACTTTCTTTACAACAATGCCCAGTGTCCACACTTCAGAAACAGACTAAACCAAATTGAGGGTAACTGTCAAGCCTCAAACCCTTCAATGAGTTAGGAGGGTGCCTACCCCAGGCATGTGAAGACCTCCCTAAAAGAATGGGCAGATGAGAATGATTCCTTACTATAGTCATGAAGACAACTGAAGCAGGCGCTCTGTGGCACTTAGAGCTTGGGCAGACCTCAAAGATGCCCAGGTCCTCCACTATTTTGCAGACCATCCTTAGTCATCTTGCCAGTTGACTTGGATGACTCTGGAAGAGGGAATGAGACTGAAAACATTGTGCAATTTTGCCCCATTTAAGTCCATTCACAAGCAAGTCAAGGCATCACTGGTCTCCTTTGTAAACAAAGGATGAATAATAACATAACCTACACTAAAGGCAGCATGACTTAATGGGTAAATAGTGACTCAATAAGACAAAATTCAATCCTATATTTTGAATATGTGATTTTGAGGAAGTCCTGTAGCCTACCAGTGGCCTAAGCAACTCTCTATCACTCTGAGTGGAAGAGCAGAGTCCAATTGCATTGGTAGAAGAAGTTTCCCATTGATCACTCATTATGTCTGGACTTATGAGAAAGTCAAAAGTACCAGGCACTGCTACAAAGACAAACGGAGACCCAGATCCAACACTTAAGGGATTCACAGTCTAGTGGCAAAGGAGTGTTGGTATTATATGTTCAAATAAAGTATACAAAATATACTCTGTAATGTCAGGAGGGAAAAGTGATGGAGAAGACCTAAGACTCATGAAAAAAACAGAATTCTAAGAGCTTGGAAGTGAAGAAAAGATGTATTCCAGCAGAAGGGACAGCCTGTGTTTTTGTTTTGTTTTGTTTTGTTTTGTTTTTAGATAGAGAGGGGAGATCAGAGAATCACCGAGTTATAGTTGTAGGGGACCTTAGATACCATTTATTCCAACCTCTTCATTTTACAAATGAGGAAAAGAAGTCCAGGGAAGTTGGGGCTTCCCCAAGGTCATTCAGGAAGTGAGGATCAGAGATAGGATTGGAGCCCAGGTCCTCCGACTCCAAAGCCAGCGTTGTACTATTTGTTCAAGATAAAATGTTGTCTAAGGGGAGCAGCAAATGGTGTAACTACTACTTTTCTCTTTCATACACAGCAGATCAAAGAAAACTCACTGCATGGCTTTAGCGGCTGCTGGTATGTTCGCTAGTACTGTTAACTCTGGCCTTTCCTTTCCAGGATAAAGTGATTCAAGAAAAGCCAATTAAAGGACTCACCTTACCTAAAGATTCAGTTTGGTTCAATGTCCACTAACAAATCCTTTGAGGTCTTGTTTTGGATCAAAATATATTGGTTTATCCAAAATGGAGATTTTTCCACTTTAAACACAACTCACTGTTGAGTATAAGAGTCTCAAAATCCTGTGCTTTAAACAAAAGCAGTGCCACCTTGAAAGTCTATTCCAGCACAGAAAATATTTCAATACTCAAATCCCTTCACTCAGAGCTGCAACTAACAATTCTTATAACTGGGGAAATTTAGCTGTGTGTGTGTGTGTGTGTGTGTGTGTGTGTGTGTGTGTGTGTGTGTGTGTGTATGTTGGGGTGTAAGAAAGGATTGGAAATTGACATTCTTAGATCTAAGAAGGGTGTAGATCCTCACTGGGAGAGGAGGAAGCGTGTTCTCCCCAGAATCTAACTGCACCTCATTTTGGAGGTGGTAAGGGCTTGGAGGGTGTCCTTAGAAAAGGGGTGCTATAGTGATAGAACCTGGAGTGCAATGCATGGAAATGAAGGAAGCTCCTTTCATTTTTACATTCCTCTAACTTTTAAGGAATTTTCCCTTGTTTTGGTCCTGAATTTGAGTCTCCTGAACTTCCATCAATTGTTTCTTCTTCTGGTCTCTGGGGCCAAATGTCAAATGGAGCTCCTTTTCTACCTGACATCTCTTCAGATATTGGAAAACTACTACCTCTTAAAAGGCATTTTCATCTCTGGGGTATCAATATCCTCCATTTTGGGCCAGTTATCTCATTATCTGCATGCCCTATCCTTTTCTTGTCAATGTCCCTTCTAAAATATACTCTCTATAATTCGACTATATATGTGATCTGATCAGGATAGAACATTGCAGGATGATCAATTCCCTTGCTCTGGAAATGATATTTCCATGAACATAGCCCAAGGTCACATTAGCCCTTCTGGCTAAAGCATCACATGTTTTACTCTTATTGATCTAGCAAGCCACTAAAACCCCTCTGTCTCTTAAATGTAAACTACATTGGACTAATGTCTTCTCCATCCAGGTCCTGTGGTTGCTAGTTTCTCCACTGATAATATCTCTCATGGTCTATTTCATTCAACAGAATTCCCATAAAAGGGACAGGAAGTAGAAGATAAGAAATGATGGCTTTCAAAGCAAATGTTAATTCAACACTGTAATCAAATAATGTGTTTCTTTATGTCATATATGATTCCTAAGTGCTACACTGACAAACTAATGAGGGTAATGAAAGAGCAAGGTCACTAGAAACCACATCCCAAATTGATCAATTCCTAAAAATTCATGGTGGCCTAGAATACCACCTCAACTCAACATTATTTTACAAAATATTTTACACATTTCTGGACCCTCTACCCTGTGCCTTGATCTAGTTTCTAACAGAAATATACATATCTATTTATCCCTCCATCCACCTACCTCTCCATCTATCCTCCCATCTACCCATCCCCAAAAGATAGGGCATTCTTTCTGTTTCTTTCTTGCTTTCTTTCTTGCTATCTTTCTTTTTCCTTCTTTCTATTTTCTTCTTCTTCTTCTTTCTTTCTTTCTTTCTCTTTTTTCTTCCTTCCTTCCTTCCTTCTTTCTTCCTTTCTTTCTTTTTTCTTTCATTCTCTCTATCCATCTACACATTCATCTATATATCTGCATTATCTATATATCCACATATCATCTGTATATACTTAACCATCTATCTAAAATTGCTCATCTACAAAGTTTTTAGCTTGGTGGTATGCCTAGAGATCACTGGAGTCCTAATAACTAGATAGAAATACTTAACTCATATTAGCTACATAACCAGGGACATTAAACATAATTTCTGAGAACTTATCTGTAAAATGAATCCAGTCATACCTGCACTACTTTTATGAGTGAGATCCTTTGAAAACTCTAAGATATAACATAAACACCAGTTTTTTTATCATTATTGTCTTTATAAATCTATTTCAGAGTTTGAAAACAACTTTTGTTGTTATTGTTTAGTCATGTCTAACTCTTGGTGACCTCATGGACCTTAGCTAGCCAATGGATTTTCTTGTCAAGGATACTAGAAAGGTCTGCCATTTTTTTCTCCAATAAATCCTTTTGTCTAGCAACCAGAGGTTAAATGACTTACCCAGGTCACATAACTAGGAAGAGTCTGAGACAAGATCTGAACTCAGATCTTCTCTGACCCCAGGTCTAGCACTCTATCCACTGAAACACTTAGACACTTAGTTAACTCCTTTGGAGATAACAGGTAAGATGAAATGGATGGGGGAACATTCAATTAGGATAACTATTTTTATGAGACTTTTTTTGAAAGTGAAACCAGAAGAAATGTTAACAAACTTAAAAAAATGAATTAACCTTTTTTGTCTTTCTATCTCTCTGGCAGAATTATCCAGTCCAGGCCCAAATCCCCTTGAAGATTCTGGTAAGTTCATTATTACCTCTCCCATATTTCCTTTTCCATGTATATCAAACCCTTATGTGAAATGCATTCCCCCAGTTAAACATGTTAATGGAATGTCAACTTTCACAATGAAAAACTCAACTTCCTTTCAAATTAATTCATTACAAATTGAACTAATAGTTAAACATCTTTTATGGTTCAGAAAATAAAAAGGAAGGAATGAAACAATATTTACTTATTGGCTACTATATGTTAAAGCTGCATGCTTTACAAATATCTCATTTGAACTTTACAACAATCTTGAAAGGTAGGTTATTAATCCTAAATTTTGCAGTTGAGGAAACTGAGGCAAAAATTAAGTGACTTAACCAGATTCATATAACTAGTGAGTATCCTGGGTGGAATTTGAACTCAGATCTTGCTGACTTTAGTGCCAGTACTCTATCCACTATGCTGCATGGTTGCCTCAAGATGTAGACTTAACTCATCACCACAACACACTGGTGGCTATGCTGAGATGAAAGCAAACTTTTATTAACAACTACTTTGTGCACTTTGTGGGATACAAAAAATTGAAAATCCCTGGCTCAGTGGATTGAGAGCCAAGTCTAGAGGAAGGAGGTCCTGGATGCAGATTTCACACTTTGTAACTGTATGGCCCTGGCAATTCCCTTAATCCCTATTGCCTAACCCTTATCACTCTTCTGCCTTGGAACCAATATATAGTATTGATTCTAAGATGGAAAGTTAGGGTTTAAAAATAATAAAAAAGACTATCCCTGCCCACAAGCAACTTCATGATCTAGTTGGAAAGAGTCAAAGAACAATAGTCAATGGAAACCAAAAAGGAATCCCTATTATACTGTACAAGCCAGGTAAACATCATCCTCTTATTAAAGGCTTCCAAAGAGAGTGAACCCACTCTCTCCTGAAGCAGTTCTAAACAGGAAATAAGTTTGGGGGAAGAGACAAGCATTTGAAAAGCTCAATAATAATGGGAATAAATTAACTAATTATATCAGTGAAAGGGAGGGACCCCCAGAGGGGACACTCTTTCTATGAAGCAAATTGTTACCAGTTTACCACTTAGGAGATAGCCCTAAGAAGTTTCCTTGAGAAACACAGAGTTTAACTGACCTATCTAGATTTGAATACTCCAAGGGACAAGTTCAGGACTTTAATTAACTATAGCTTTCCTGACTTCATGGACAAAATTCCACTGGACAGATTCCATCAGTCATACAGGCAAACCCCCAGGGCAAGAATCTGGTCTGGTGGACTACTAATTCCTCTGTAACTTTTAGTCCTAGAGTTACCTGGACCCTTGAAAAGTTGTGACTTGTCTATCACTTTTCCAATGATGTATCAAAGACAGGACCTGAACCCAGTACTATCTACTGTAAAATGATGCTATTCATTTCTTCAACTCATCTCTCTCCAAGACCTATCATAGCAGTATGATCATAGTGGGACTCTAAACTAGTTGTTGAGGATGTGGATGAAGGATGAAACAGTCACTCAAAAGATAAAGATTAGTCACTTTAAGAATTTTCAAAACTCTTAATATTTTGAAAAGATTGGACCCATTATTTCAGTGGTATAGATAAATCTTCATAAGGACACTCCTACCAGTGAACTCTTCTGTTTATGTTTTTAATGAATTTCTAGGGGGAACTGGGGTATCAATCAATCAGTGAGCATTTATTGAGTAGTGGTGGACACTGTGGGGGTTGCTAGAGTTAGAAAGAATGAAATAGTCCTAATTTTCAAAGATTTTCCCAGAGCACATAGGTAGCATGTCAGAGGTGGTATTGAACTCTAGGTCTTCCTGATTCTGACACTGGTTTTCTCTTCATTACCCCTCACATTCTCCCTATGTACTTTCTGGGAACAGGTCTTATACTAACCACTTCAAAAGTATCAGTATTTTAAATGACTAACAACTCTTCTGGGACCAATCACCCAACTCTTCATTAAACCTGGAGATTGAAGTCCTTAGAGGGTAAATTAGTAACTATTCAAATTGGAGTTCCCAGGGTAACCCCTGAGAAATTGTGGCTTCTAATACCGTCATAGCTCATGAGCCCCCATGCAAATGGGACAATCCCATACAAATATTTACAATTCCATGGTCAAAGTCAGCTCAAAATTAAGACATGATGGTAAAAAGGAATTTATGTAAGAAAAATATGTCACCAGAGGGCAAACTCACAACTCCTGGTTACTGTAGGTCCTCTTTTGGATCTATAGCCAGAACTCTCCATAGTTACAAGTGGACTCTGAAATTTGAAGTTGCTTCTTTTCTTATGTTGCTATGTTTGTCCTCAAGGAGTCTTTAATATGTTTCTGCTGCCAGCTGGACATGTTGTCTCAAAATTTTCAATCAATAGAAGCCAGTGCATTTTTTTTCTCTATCTTCTCCTTTCCCCAACCTCAAGAAGAGTTCCTACTCAGAAACTTCACTCAAAATGGAATATTCAACTCCCAAACTGAAATATTCCACCTCTGGAATGGATTATATTGAAATGAGGAACTTTTAACCTATCTTTGCTATTTTAAAAATGCCAGAGGTCAAAATTGGGTCATTAATGCACTGTTGGTGGAGTTGTGAATTAATTCAGCCATTCTGGACAGCAATTTGGAACAATGCCCAAAGGGTTTTAGAGGACTGCCTGCCCTTTGATCCAGCCATAGCACTGCTGGATTTATACCCCAGAGATAATAAGGAAAAAGACTTGTACAAGAATATTCATAGCTGCGTTCTTTGTGGTGGCAAAAAACTGGAAAATTAGGGAATAACCTTCAATTGGGGAATGGCTGAACAAATTGTGGTATGTTGGTGATGGAATACTATTGTGCTCAAAGGAATAATAAAGTGGAGGAATCCATGGGAACTGGAATGACCTCCAGGAATTGATGCAGAGTGAAAGGAGAAGAACCAGGAGAAGATTGTATATAAAGACTGATGCACTGTGGTACAATCGAATGTAATGGACTCCTCTGCTATCAGCAATGCAATGATCCAGGGCAATTATGAGGGACTTATGAGAAAGAACACATCCAGAGGAAGAACTGTGGGAATAGAAACACAGAAGAAAAGCAATTACTTGATCACATGGGTCAGTAGGGATATGATTAGGGATGTAAGACTCCAAACGAACACCGTAGTACAACTATGAATAATATGGAAATGGGTCTTGATCAATAACACTTGTAAAATCCAGTGGACTTGTGTGTCAGCTACAGGTGGTTGGGAGGAAGGGAGGGAAAGAACATGAATCTTGTAACCATGGGAAAATACTCTTAATTAATTAATTAAATAAAAATTTCCAAATTTAAAAAAATAAAAAAATAAAAAATAAAGCTGCCAGAGGTATAGTTAGCTTCTTTTGTTAGCCAATAACTCCTTTTCTCCTTGTAACTTAGCCAAAGAGGTTCCCATCCCAAGATATAAACAATTTTGAATACATACCATGTCTCCTCATAGATTGATTCTAGAACTCCATCAACGAAGTGTTTTCAACTGATAGACATATCAGGAGATTGGTCAACTTATTCATTAAGGTTAATGGTAATGGAATTCCACTCCTCACTTATGGAATATGAACTAATATGTACTCTTCCTAATGAGCAGAGCATTTCGTTCAGGTACTCAAAAGTGAAAACTATATATTCCCATAATATACTCAGTGTCTGATTCTCAAAATTATAATCATAGACCTATACCTGAAAAGGAACTTAAAGGTCGTGAAACTTTAAAAAAAAATATTTTACAGAAGAGAAAATTAAGGCCCATGACTTTTAAATGGCTTGTCCAAGATTACCTAGGTACTAAGCATCAGAGGTGGGATTTAAACCCAGGTCCTCTGACTTCAGAATCCACCCTATACTCACTTCATTGTTAAAATCCTCACCATCATGAAGTTATCCCCATTATTCTTAATAGTTGGTAGTGGTCAAGAGGGGAAAAGCAAGTAGACAAAAAGCTGGTGAGTTCTCCTAAAACTTATTCATACAAAGACTCATCCAGGAAGCTATCATCATATTAGACCAAAGTTTGGGGAGGGCAACCTAGGGAAGGAAATAGTTCCAATAGCAGACAAGACATTCTCTTCTGTCTTTACTAGTAAATTAGACTCTCTGGTCCAACTTGGGATGAATTTGGAGGGTAAATTCTCCTACTAGAACCATTGGACAGTCCCTCCTTTTGGGGAGCTTCTGACCGCACAATCTCACCTTTCCTTTTTATTAGAAACTAGTTAGAGATGGGATTCGGCAAAACCAAAACTCTGCTGCCCCACCATAATAAACTAAGGATGGAGGAAGTCATCATTCCAGGCAACTAACAAGTCACTCAGACCCAGCTTCTGGAATCTGGTTCTTTTGTTCTGTCAGTTTGAAGAGAACAGCACGGGTGATATCATTTAGAATGGAGTTCTTTTAAAGCTTTCACTCAGGAAAAGCAACCTGAGCTCTGGGGGTAGAGCTTAGCTCAGAAAAAGAAAGAGAAAGCAAGTTTGCATTGACAGCTTGATCCCAGAGAGAGGTGGCTGGCGGCTTGTCTAACAGGTCCTCTGGGTCTGGATGAGGCAGAGACAGAGTAGCAGTCATATTAAGTGAATGCACGCTGCCAATGTTAAAGGGACAATTACCATGATTCTGCCTAGCTCACTGTTTGCTACTGCTGTTTCCTTCAATAAGGCCCCTTTTCACTTGCCAATTGGAGCTTGTCAGGCAACAATATTTCTCATGCACAAAACACAGATGAAAATGCCCTTGTGTTTTTAATACATTTATAGTTGTTAACAATAGCACTCCGCTGTCAGAGGGGGGTTTGCTCTTGTTACGAATGCAAAACAGGTGCATGAAACAGTGTGCCATGGCTTCTGGGTTCTGTAGCTTGAGGTTATTGGGCATCTCCCCAAACAGAGGAAAGTTTGTCCAGTGTGGTCCTGTGGTCCATAGTGAAATGGCTCAATTCCAAAGAAAATAACAGGTCGTAATGGATCTCTTTCTGATAACTGGGAAAATGGCAATGGTAGAAGAAACAAGAAGGGAAGGAAGAGAATAATAATGATGACAATGACAACGATGATGACGATGATGACGATGATGATGATGATGATGATGATGATGATGATGATCTGGCTTTTGTGTAACATTTTAAGGTTTTTCAAAACATTCTGAGATGATAGGATCAGGCAACTAGAGCTGGAAAAAGCCTCAGTGCCTTCTAGTCCACTCCCACTTATAATTTTAGAGATGAGGAGACTCAGGTTCACCCACATTGAGTGACTCTCCCATGGTTACCTAGATAATAAGTGTCAAAGGCAAGATCAACTCCTTTGACCCTGTCCAAAAATTAACTTAGTGGGGGCACCTGGGTGGTTCAGTAGATTGAGAGCCAAGTCCAAAGACAGGAAGTCATGGGTTCAAATTTGATCTCAGACACTTCCTAGCCCTAGTGTGCCTCTGGGCAAATCATTTAACCCCCATTGCTTAGCCCTTACCACTCTTTTGCCTTAGAACCAATACATAGTATTGATTCTAAGAAGGAAGGTAAGGGTTTACCTTTTAAAAAAATTAACATAGTATTCTGCATTTTCCTGTCTTGGTCAAGGCATTTATTTTTTACTTGTATACCCAAGTTGAGAACTGGCCCACAAATAAGCAGGTTTCTCACAAATATAATGTGGCTGATCAATTTATAATTTTACAACTCAGTTATGGGGACAAAGAAATAAATTGGAAGTCATATGGCAATGTTGAAGGAGAAAAGTACAATTAGGAAATTGATGAAGAACTAGTTACCGGGACATAGTGCCTCAGTTGTAATGGAAACATTCTACAAACAATTATTATAAGTTGATTGGTTGCTTTCCATTGCTCTGTCCAAGGAAAAACTCTTTCCCATAGATTCAGATTTCCCCATAGGTTTTTTTTCAGGTCAACAATACTTATTCTGCTCATAGGCAATTCTTAATAGTGATATGAATTTCTCCAGAAGAATGAGTAAGACAGGAATAAAATCCTGTTTCCAGCATCCCCACAAAAATTGGCTGAGATTAGCACTGCAGGTGTTATTAACTGAGGCAGTGTGGTATAGTAGAAAGAATGACTCGTTTGGATTCAGAATGTTTGTATTAAAGTATAAGGTTTGTCACTTGTTACCTGTTGGACCTTGGATCAGAGCTTTAGTTTCTTCATCTATCAATTGAGGGACTTTTAAGGTTGCTTGAAGCTCTCAATCTAGGATCCAATGATGCCCATTTTATGAATGAGAAAATGGAAATTTAGAGGATTGAGTGATTTACCCATGGTTATACAACAAGTAAGCATCAGAAATAGGATTCAAACTTTAGTCTTCCTGATTCCAGGCATGGGTCTTTAAGAACGATGGCAAGCTACCTTTTGCCTCAATACAGAAATCGTCTTTAGATCTTAGCACCCAAGAATTGGTCATCTAAGCCATGCTGAACTTAGTAGCAATTGGAGGACAAATGAAAAGATCACTGAATATAGAGGCAAAAAGCCTGGTTTCAAATCTTCCTTGTGTTCTCTTACCACCTGTGTGATTTAGGTGAGGCCACTTCATCTGTCCAAGTCTTGGTTTCCTGACTTATAAAACAAGAGAGTTGGTCAGATTATCTCTAAGACCCAGTCCAGCTCTTAAGTCCTATGAAGCCTATGAATTTCTAATGCACTGGAAAAACTAGACCTCTCTGCTTTCAAATCTCTCTGCCTTATTATCTTTACTTGAAGAATAAAAAAAGAAAAGAAAAGTGTAATTCTAATACCTATTTCTCAAATATGAAAGAGATTCTGTTTCCCACTGGAAGCAGCAGAGGCTGTTTGCTCATTGCTGGAACTTGAAAACAGTTTAACAGAAGAATATTGTGAACCAGTAATCATAGATAAAAAAAAAAAAATTAGATGGGACCTCAGAGGTCATCAAGGACAGCTCCATTTTACAGATGAGAAAACTCATGCCCATGGAATTGAAGTGGTTTTTCCAAGCTCCCTCAGGAAGGCAGCTAGGTGGCTCAGTGGATTCAAAGCCAGGCCTAGAAATAAGAGTTCCTAGTTTAAAATCTGACCTCAGACATTCCTTGGCTGTGTTTAAACCTCCATTGCATAGCCCTTACCACTCTTCTGCCTTAGAACCAATTGGTTCTAAGACAGAAAGTAAGGGTTGTTGTTTTTAATAGTCACTTTTCCAAAATAAAATGAATTAGTAATTTTTAAAAATATCATTTGGGGTAGATAGGTGCCTTAATGGATGAAGAATCAGATCTGGAGACAGGAGGTCTTGAGTTCAAATCTAGCCTCAGATACTTCCTACCTGTGGGACACTGGGAGAGTCACATAGCCCCATTTTCTAGCCCTTACTGCTCTTCTGCACTAGAACTAATGCACAATATTGATTCTAAGACACAAGGTAAGGGTTTTTGGTTTTGGTTTTTTTTTTTTTTTAATTAAAAAAAAAGCAATAAGTCAGTGGTTCAAGATTCAGACTCTGAATCCAAACCCATTGTCCTTTCCATTATAACAAACTAGCAAATATTCAGGTTTTCTGAAACAGTGTGTTCCAGTGTGAAAAGAGAAATCTGAAATAAAGTTAGAAAGATAGTTTAGATTATATTCATGAAGCATTTAGCATAATATTGGCATGTAGCAGGCACTATATAAGTGCTTAGTCCTTTCCCTTCCCTTCCCTTCCCCAAGATAATGGCATTATCAGCTGAGAATTTGGAAATGAAGCATGTAGCAGATAGTGTTTGAGCAGAGTTTTGAAGGAAACTGAAGATTCTAAGAAGTACGGATGAAGAGGAAGAATGTTCTAGGTGCATGGGACAACCTGAACAAGGGCAGAGAGATAGAACCTGGCATGTTATATGTGAGGATCAATAAGAAGATCAGTGTGGACACACCATACAGTGCACGAAGGCATGTAGTCTATATTATATAAGTCTGGAGGAGTGAATTGGAACAAGGTTCTTATTGTGAAACCAAAGAGATTATATTTGACCCAATAGAAAGCCATTGAATCTTATGGAACAGTTGAGTTGGTATGGTTCGACCTATGCTCTAGGGATGTGCTGAACTGTACCCAGAACTTAAAAAGACAAGGAGATCAAACCAGATCCTATTTGGTAAATTATGGTTTACTCTTAAAGATTCCAAGCTGATCCTTGTGACAAAAAAATCCCTCTAGAGTTAATATTCCCCCAGTGAAAGTAGAATTATGAATCATTAAACTCCACAAGAACTTGAGAATTAGAAATCCAACTGGCCCAAAGGACAACAGAACCAAACACAATAGGTTTGAGTCAAGTGGGACATATTATCAATGACACCTTGAGCCCAGTAGCTGGAGTAAAATATCTCAAGGACATATATGACCAGAAAAGGAAGTGGGCTAATCAGAGGAGAATGAGCAAGTTATAGTCCTGGTACTGTGCTAGCATCATTAAAATATTTAACTCTAAGATAGCATCCAGTGCACTAAACAGGACTTCTCAGAATTCAAACCAGAGTGAGATGGCATGGATAAGCTGAGATTTGCACCAATAGCACTGAAGAAAATTTCCTTCATTACACACTGAAAAATATAATGAAATTAATGACATCAGAGACCAGTGAACCACAGAATGCTGGAGCTGGGAGCTTAGACATCATCTCTAAGCCATTATCCTTCCCTTATTTGAAAGATGAGGTAATTATTTTGTTTGTCTTGTTTATCTTTGCTTATCTAGCTATCTATTTATATTCTCAATATATACTATATATTTTGCTGACTATATTTTAGCAAATTTTAATTCCTTTTTACTATCATCCCTAAGTTCAAATTCAGCCTCAGAAACTTCCTGGTTGTGTGATCTTTGGCAAGTCACTTAACTTCTTTTTGATACTTGAGAAGGAAATGGCAAAACCCCTCCAGTATCTATGCCAAGAAAACACCACAGATAGAGGACCATGGGGTCATGAAGACTTGGACACGACTGAAACAACTGAACAACAATACTACCTTCCAGAAAAAGAGAGCTGTGGTAGGAACTCAACTCTTGTATTTCCCATGGAAAAGGAAATTTTTACAGGAAAATGAACAAATAGTACAATGGAAGCAATAGAAATGGGCTTTTGGAAAACATCCTGTCATGGGAGGAGTTTTCATTTTAGCATCTAGGACTAAAAAAAAAAAATATAAAACTTTAAGTGTTTCACCATATTCCAGTAAATTGATTTTGGAAACTTTTCCCTTTCTATGTGCATTAGCCTACTTAATAGTCTAGAAGGCAAAAGGATGAACAATTTAGAATAAGCACACCAGGGATCCTTCGCCCAAGTATATGTTATATATTAATAAGGCAAAGTCCATTTCAGAATTCGTGTTTCTGTAACTTGATTGTATTGGCAGTTGGAGATCTGTAATGAGATAGACAATTAGTTCTTAAAAGCAGGGAGGAATACTTATTCCTGAAGTGTTGGGTAGACTTTTTTGCTTTTTGTTAAATTGCATTTTGCTTGAAGAAATTTCTGCAATGTTCATTGAAATATGAAATAATGCCACACATGTGTTTATTACTTTAGTATTCAGTCCAACCTTAATTTTTACCCCTTACAGTATTTAAGTGAATATTGTAATAGAGTGAAGGATCAATGATTTGTGAGCTGTGTCTACTGCTTCCATTTAAAAAAATTATTTAGGTTCTTTAAAAATGCATCATGTTATAATGTGTTCATTTTAATGAGTTCAATAATTAGAAACATAAATACATAAATCCAAATCCAGCCTCTAACATATACTATACACTGTGAGCTACAGGAAACTTTTCAAGATATATATTAAGATGTTTTATTATTTTCTTATTTATAATATTATCTATAATTAATATATTTTAAGATATATACATAAAGAAAGATTGTGATCTTCATGTCTCAAACCAATAAAATCAAAGAGCTTCAACAGGCCAACAATTAATATTCGTAGAAAATCAAAGAACAATGTGACTTATCACCCTCTCTCTGAGTGACACTTTTTCACTGTTGTCATCACTGTGGCAAGGGATAGGATGGAAGAGGACCAAGGACTGGGGTGAATATCTGTTTCTTGATCGAGGTTAGTCATCAGTGGCCAACTTCAAACCAACAAATGCCCCAACACTTAGCTAAGCTCCTCCTTGGGTGATAGTCAAGTATGAGATGGGAAATGTTGCTCCATGGATATCTTCCATCTATACGATCTAAATATTTTTATTATTAAATATACAGGCAGATATATGCACACATATAAAAACAGTAAAGATTATTAAATAGTTAACAGTTTCAAATGTCACCCAAACTTTGGGGACACTGATGTGTATATGATATATAAATCTGTGAATATATGTGAATATCTTTAAGTTGTTTCACTCATGTCTGACTCACTGTGACCTCATTTTGTGCTTTCTTGTCAAAGGTACTGGAGTGATTTGCCATTTCATTTTCCAGCACATTTTACAGATAAAGAAACTAAGGCAATCAGGGTTAAGTAATTTGCCCAGGGTCACACAGCTAACACATCTCTCAGGCCAGATTTGAATTCAGGTATTCCTGGCACCAAGCCTGTTACTCTATTCACTGCAACACCTAGCTGCCCCATGTCTGTGTATATATATATATATATATATATATATATATATATATATATATATATATATAAGCGTATATTGTATATATGTGTATATATATTTATATTAATAATGATTAATAATATATTTTCTATTAAATATATATTTAAATCGATACATGTATATATTATAAATATAATTATATATTACATATAATGTATAATATAAATAATATATTTTAAGATAACTATAATATTAATTTACAAATAAATATAATATAAACAATATATTAAGTATGTGTTAATTATATATTACATATAATGTATAATATAAATAGTAATTTGTAACATATAGAATATTATACATTATATATAATATATAAATATACTTATGTGTTTATATAGCTTTAAATATATTAATATAAAATATGTTATTAATTATAAATATATTTGAGTATTGTATTAATATTACACCACATTGGGGACCAAATTAAAGTGTAGATTTTCCAGGGGTAGTTAGGTGACATGGTGAATAGAGAGCTGGGCTTGAAGTCAGAAAGACATGTTCAAATCAGGTCTCAAGTTGCTTAGCCCTTTTTGCCTCAGTTTTCTCATTGATAAAAGAGCTGTAGAAGAAAATAGCAAATTATTCCAGTATTTTTGACAAGAAAACCCCAAATGGGTTCCCAAAGAGTCAGAAAGTAGTGAAATGATTGAACAATAACTAGTGTGTCCAGGAAAAGGTCACCAAGATGGCAGAAGACCTAAAGATTATATCATATGATGATTTCTTGAAAGAACTAGCATGATTTAGCCCAAAGGAAACATTTCAGTCCTGTCACAGGAAAGAAGCATTGTTTTATTTGGCCCCAGATGGCAAAACAAGAAGCAAAGTTACAAAGATGTACATTTTGACTTGATGTCAGGAAAATATTCCAATATTTTCAGTCCAAAGTACATTGAGTATCCTGAGGAGAAAATAGGTTTCTTCGAACTGAATTTCTCCCAGCAAAGGTTGAAGAACCTTGAATGCCAGGTAAGGACTAGACAAGGCTGTGCCATATCACTTTCAACAGAGAGATTCTATGTTCTGTGAACTTAATCCTAGCCTAACCATCATGGCAGAGCAGGTTCATACTTTGTTTCCCAAAGGCAAGGACACTAAGAATTCATTGTCTTTGTTCATAAATAACCAAGAAATCTAAGAATATTGGATTTGAAATTCCAAAGCATAGTGAAAAGGCCACTGGCTTCTCAGGTCCCTTTGGGATCTGTAGCTATGATCCTATGACAGTGAAGTCAATATCCCCCTTGCTTCTCCCAGGTGAAATCATATAGTGCTAAATAGAGAAAATGAAACACAGGCAAGCAAGTTCCTTAACTAAGAGGGGAAAGAAGTAACAGCAAAATCCAAGGCAAGTATGAATCACATTCAATCTAATACTATTTTTTTAAGATTCAAGAATCTATAAATATCACTCTACAGGAAGGAAGGCAGGCAGGAATGAGAGAAAAGAGGCAGTGGGAGAGAGGAAAAGGGAGAGAGAAGGAAGGAAGGAAGGAAGGAAGGAAGGAAGGAAGGAAGGAAGGAAGGAAGGAAGGAAGGAAGGAAGGAAGGAAGGAAGGAAGGAAGGAAGGAAGGAAGGAAGGAAGGAAGGAAGGAAGGAAAGGAGGGAGAGAGGAAGGGAAGGAAGGAAGGACAGAAGGAAGAAAGGAAGGAAAGAAGGAAGGAAGGAAGGAAAGAAGGGAGGAAGAAAGGTAAGATAGAAGGAAAACTACAGGAAAAAAAGGGGGGCAAAGCAAAAAAAGTTGGAGGGGAAAAATACAAGGTTTTCTTTGATGTATACATAAAGAATCTGGAAACTCAGGCATGATTATGGAATCTTCACTTTTTTACAGTTAAAAGTAATTTTAAAGCAAAAAGAACATAAACAATACACACTGACTCTTGACACTCCATTGCTTTCTTAAACTAGAATAATAAAAATTTGCAAATGAACAAAAGAGTGGGAGGTAGATATCTGATTTACAATGTTTTTGAGATAAAGAACACTATAAAAAAAGATCAATGTGAATAATAAAGCATTGTTAACTGAGTCATGACACTTCTATTCTCAGGGAAGATTTGAACGCTAGAACTCTGCAAATGAGCACCTTGTGCCACCTTCAAAGTGGGAGGAAGACATATAATTATAATTCTGAAAGTAAAGAGAATTCAAGGGGAAAAACAGGAAAAAGTTTATTGAAAAACATATTGATGTATCAATATTATAAATTACTTTATCTTATTAAGCTAAAAAAATTCTTTTGTGGACGACTTCATCATGCTACAGAACATTTTCCAAGGAAAGATTCAACTGCATTAAAAATACTTTTGATGTGACAAAACACTGCTACCTTCTATTTATTCTGTAACTTTTCAAATATCTGAGGTATGTGTGTATAACTAACTATACACAAAGACAGATATATAGATTCATTATATATATATATATATAAATAGTGTTTAACCTTCATGTCCTTGAGTATATGCATCTATAATCCCTTCCCCAAACCTGCTATTGAATCAAAGCTAATGATTTTGTTTAAATATCGTTTATAAAGGAAAAGCATAGGTAACATCGTGTTTTCGGTTACCAGATGTGTAAGCCTATCTCTTTTGCTTTGTTGGAGGTAAGAGAAAGGGGAAAAAAAATTCAGTAATATTATCAAGGGTAGTGTTGTAATAGAGAAGGGAATTGGAAGGAGCATCTCACTGCAGAAACAGTGAAATGAATGGTAACAACCCAGAGGTGAATTCTATTCTAGGGTTCTCATGCTTAACTCCTGCTGAAGTCGCTGAAGTCTCAGAGGGGAGACCCCAAGTGTTGATCAGAGCTCCCTGGCTGACCCCATTACTGACACTGACACTCATGGAGGCAAAGGGGCAGTGGAAAAGTCAAGCATTTAGTGAACAGGCCTGAAATTATAGAGCTCTGGTTAATGTGTCCTCAGCAGGGTGCTTTACTGTCTTAGGAGAACACCCTCATTAAGAGCTGCCAACAAGAAACCCAAGCATTTTTCTTCCTAAAATGGGCAGCTTTTATGAGAAAGGATGTAGCCCATCCAAAGGGCTTCACATAAATGGGAGGAAGAACATAAAAAGTAGAATCACGGGGCCACTGAGAATACAGCTGAGCAAAAGTCTAAGTACTTGCCCAGTTTCATCAGAAAATGGAGCCGCCATTTTATTCCCACTGGGACATGCCTCAACAAGGAGCTACATTTGGTGTCTCTAGCTAGAATTCTGGAGGTGGTCTCAGAGAAAAGGCATTAAGATGAATGAGGACCAGGAAAGGCTTTCTTACAAGAGGTGAGACTTTACCTAAGATTTGATGGAAGTCAGGAAAGCCAGGATAAGCGGCAAGAGTGATACAGGTATGAAGCTTAGAAAGTGGTTGAGACTTTCTCAAGATCACCCATACAGTAAATGGCAGAGTTAGGACAAAAACAAGTCTGTGATGCTCATTAAATAATAACAGTAATTAATTGTATGTCACAGATGTTGTGGGAAGATGATTGAATTTGGAAGGAGGCATAAGAACTGAGTTAAAGAATTACAGTATTTTATTAGAGGCAGCTAGGTAGCATAGTGCTGATCTTGGAATTAAGAGTACTTGAGTTCAAATCCAGTCTTAGACACTTACTAGCTATTTGTCCCTGGGCAAGTCACTTAACCTTGTTTGCCTCAGTTTCCGTATCTTTAAAATTAAGTGAAGAAGGAAATAGCAAGCTACTCCAAAGGATTTCACATAAACAAGAGGGAGAATTTAAAAAGTAGAATCATACTCTAAAAGGGATCACAAAGAGTTAGATATGACTTATTAACTTTTAAAAAATCAGGCAACCTACTGGGAACATAAGGTAAAAACAACATAGTCCCTACCCTCTAGTAGCTTTCAATCTACCATGCAACCATGGACTCAAAAGTCAATCAGGCAGCCAATTTATCAATATCAAGCCAGCAAAACCACAATTTAACCCATTGATTTAGAATATTGTTATATACTATATTTATTATATAATATACAAAGTAATATTATCTTACTTTACCACACAATGCTAGTAATAATAGCTTGACATAATGTAATGTCTTTGAAAACAAATTGTTTAATTTCTTTCTTTGTATCTCAGTACCAAGTCCAGAACCTGGTTCATTATAAATCCTTAATATATTCTTGTTAATTGATTAATAATTCGTCAGATGAAAGAAGGTAGATAGATAGATAGATAGATAGATAGATAGATAGATAGATAGATAGAACCCAGGCAATGTGCAAACACTTCAGAATATTTCCTGATTTGATCCTGACAGACAATGACTTTGAAAGGCAGATGTTCTTATTATCCATATTTTACAGTTGAGACAACTGAGACAGGCAAAGGTGAAGTGACTTACCCAACTAGCAAATATCTGAAGCTGAATTTGAACTCAGTTCTTCCAGACTTCAGGAACAGCATTCTAGGTTATCTTCTATGATATCATCTTTCATTTTAGATCACCTTAACTGCAACTCAGGGTTATGACTTAATGACTTTGTTTTTGTGGCAGGACACTTTGGTGTTTGGAATTTGCATAATAATGTGCTCACTCCTGTATCTTCTCCTCAGATTTATACCTCAGCCATTCAAAGAGCTAGTTGCAGCGCCAACCCTTTTTTGAGTCAAGAATATGCTAAATAATTTATCCTTTTGGTCCATCCACTATTATGAGTAGAGTTGAGGAGCAAGGGAAGCCTGTTATAACCATAGGTCATTCTATTTAACTGCTATAACAGTGTTTTACTATCAATTCTATGGGTTTTCAGGATTGTCTGATAGGGAGGAAGTTACAGAAAATTAGATAGACAAGAGTCTATGATGGAGCACCCAATGACAGGGCTACTATCTAACTGGGTTTTCTCCATGTATATAAGCATGAGTAAAGCTAGTTTTTTCTCCAAAAGTCAATGAAGCTCTCCTAAGATGATTAACTAGGGAGTAGCATCCTAGCAGACTCTGGGGGTATTGGCATGGCTTCTTAGCTCCCAAAAGATATAAAATAGCCCTCTCATATTAGGTGAGGACCTTTCAGACTTGGTCATCCTGAAGATATACTAGACATTGCTATATCCTCTATTGGCCAGATAAAATTTCATAACAAGACAAAGGGGAGTTCATCTACCCAAGATAAATGCTAAAGTTTTCTAATTGAATATTTTTTCTATGATCTAAGTAAACCTTTTGCTAACTGTTGAATGGTCAATAAGATTGAGCTACAAGTGGCTCAATCAATCCCAGAAAGAAACTCAAATTAACAGGAAGCCAGCCTCATAAATTCTATACAATGGTTCTCTGCAAATATAATGTTTGGTCTTTTTTAAATACCACTTTCTTTGCAGGGTCAAATAAGTCTATAAGTCACCATTGAGGGTAGATGAAGGACCTCTGATTGACTTTGTGAATTATGATTGATTATTAATTAAGCATGACAGTTACAGTGGGGAACTGAAACAAGATATAGGACATAATCAAAATGGATGCGTGAACCAACTCCATCTATACTTTATCAAATCAATGAAGGTATCTCCCTCCCAGAACACATTCTATCCTTGCCTCCGTATTGTGAGTTTCTTGTCTTTCCATAATTTACCCATATTATTTCTACCTGATTTTCTGGAGGAGTTCCTTTGCCTATTGAAGTTTACCTGGACTAGAGAATGTTTGGAGGAGAAGAATATAAGACTTATGAGGAGAACATAGGCACCAGGCCATGAAGGTATCCTAAAGAGAGGAGTTTAAATTTTGTTGTTCATTTGTATTTGATTCTTTGTAACCCCTTTTGGGGTTTTCATGGTAAAAGTACTCCAGTGGTTTGCTACTTCCTCCTTCAGTTCATCTTAGAGATGATAAACTGAGTGAGTGCAGAAAGAACCCAAGACAATGGAACTATAATAGTTCATTTTTTAAAAGTACATTAATAATGTATATTAGAATTTTGAGATAAACAAATCAGGAACTGTTGCATAGATGGATTTTATAGGTGAATGGATAGGAGTGTTGAAGAATAAAAAGTCAATGATAATCCCAAATTTACAAATATAGATTATCAAGTAAATGGTGGTATCTTGGAGATAAATGATTTCAGAAGGAGAAACAAATTTAGGAGAAAAAACAATTATTTACTGATAAATATGTTTAGTTTGAGCTAAACAAAGGTCATCTAATTAAAGATGTCCTTTAAGGACTATGGGATGCCAATCTAGAGCTTAGAAGGGAGGCAAAGACTGCAGTCTTGGACAAGACCAAAAGATTTGGAAATTGCCTCATCATAATTGAAGACTTCAGAATGAAGGAGATAAAGAAAGAATCACAGAGGCCAAGGAGGGAGACCTATATGAGGTCCATGATTAAATAAATAGAGCTAGTTTTAGAGTCAGAAATATTTGGATTCAAGTCCAGACTCTGACACACCATAACTGTGTGATCCTAAAGAAGTTACTTTACTTTTAAATGAACCAAGTAATTCTCTAAGTCCCTAAGTTTCAGAACTTTGTCCACTAAAATATTGTAGTTTTCTCTATAGAAATTCTCAATTTGAATGAAATCATAGATCTCAAAAATATAAAAATAGTAACTAAAATCAAATAACCTTTGTCTTTTGGTATCTTTGGCAAATCTGATGGGTGTAAGATAAAACTTCAGAGGTGTTATAATTTGCATTTAAAGTAGTCATAACAGAAGAAAAATACATTCTTTATATTTCATATTGTAATTTAAAGAGAGTCACCATTATTATTAAATTACACAGCTCTAAGTGGATATTAAGTAATGACATCCTGAGTAATGAGTGGCTGATGGAATAAGTCACATAGATAAATAAGTTTGGTAAAAACAATTATAACAACATGGCAGCATACTAAAATGTATGGCCTTTGACAAAAATAATCCTCAGAACAAATTTGACATTAACAAAATGGGGGGGGGGAAGATTTGTGAACTATGGAGGCTACTTAAAAACTTGAAAATAAATGAATTAATAATAGCTAAAACAAATACAAAAAAGAGAAATATTGATAATTGGAGAAGTTTAAAAAATCAACTTTAGAAAAACTGTTAAACTTCTGATCAAAATTATGAGCTGCTTTTAAAAACCTAAAAAAAATTATAAACCATTATGTAAGCTGATTAAAAAGAGTAAAAAATCAAATTATCAAAATAAAAAAATGAGCAAGGTGTCACAATGAACAGAGAGGGGATAATGAGAATCATTGGAAATTAGTATACTCAATTATATGCCAGTAAAACTGATTTTTCAAAGGAAGTAGATGATTATCTATAAAAATATAAAATACCCAAATTAACAAAAAAAAAAAACAGAGTTCTTAAAGGCATTCTCTCTGGAAAAGAAATAAAGCAATTCATAAATGAACTGCCAAATAAAAACATCCTGGTACAGATAGATTTACAAGAAATTTATCAAAAGTTTAAAGAATAATTAATATTTATTCTTCGTAAAATATTCATAGAAATAAAGAAATGTGGAAGATAGCATCATTTAAGTACTTCCATTTTGAAAATAGTTCTCTATTAGTTTTGAAAAGAGGGTACATGTGCTCTTTCTTTTATCTTTATAGCCACAGATTATTCCCTTTTTTTGTAGTAACAGTAATATATTCTGCTTTTTTATGCCCAGGAAGAGCTTATCCAATTATAGAAGCCTGCTTAATATAAGTGACCTTTAACTGACCTGTAAGTATCCAAGTAGTCCTTGCTTCAATAAACACAAGAAGGCCCAATTTTCTATTCATGAAAGCCTAGGCATAACAGACATCCAATTTGTTCCTATGCTATTTTTATTTTTCTCTTTAATGTATAAATAGATGCCTTGGTCATTGCAGTTTCTGAAGAGGATTCCTAAAGAAGATATTCTCCAAAAATGGCAGTTTTATCTAATAAGGCCTTAAGTTATTTGACCTATCAACTAGAGAAGTGATCTTTATTCCATTATAGAAGACACTTAACAAATTCTTTTTATGATACAAATACGGACCTTAATTCCTAAACCAGGGAGGGACAAAGCAGAGGGAGATAACTACAGACCATTTTTTTCCCTCATGACTGTTGATGCAAAAATGTTAAATAAAATCCTACCAAAGGATTTTTCATTGCCATGAAATAATTCAGTGTGGTCACATTTGATTCATACCATTGATGCAAACATTAAAAAACTAATTAGCATAATGAATCATACAAAACAACAAAATCAGTAAAAACATGATTATATCAAGAAGGGGAAAACGTCTTGACAAAGTACAGCAGTATTCACTTATGCCAAAAAAAATTTTTTTTAAAGCATAGGCACATAAGTGTTCTTCTTTAGTATAATCACAAACACATGGTTAACATAAAGAATTAACTTATTTACGATGGGGAAATACTGGAAACTTTTTGAATACTAATACGTAATGTAAGGAAGCCCCATACCCTTCCTCCAATTTGACATGGTCCTTGAAATGCAAATTATACCAATAAGATAAGAATAAGAAATAAAAGACTTAAACATCATCAAAGAAGTGATATAATCTTCACAGGCAAAAAACATTATGTACATAGATTCATGGAAACTCTTCAAGACCACTATGCAGACATCAGATTCCACTTTGAATAACATAATGTCTTCTAGACAATACAATTGAAATTACAAAGGTCCAGTATCTTAGCACTGAAACAAGTTCCAGGATTAAAAAGAGGTCTTTTGGCTTAACCTAACATAGCTTCCAATTTGAGTTGGTTCTCTACATTTTCAAATTTCAATGAATATTCCTTTATTATTCATTTATCTCTCAATTCATAGCAGCACACATGCACTGAACATGAAGTTCTGTTTAATCATTATCCTTCTAAGAGAATTCAGTGACCTAAATTTAAAGAATTTCACATCTAAAAACTATAATTCACTTTGTACCTGCTAGCCCCTCCTGATCACTTTAAGAATCAGGCACTGAGCAGTCCCATAATCAGCATGACTATTATATGTGGGAGACAGCTTAAATTTAAGTTCTTTGAGAGTTAATTGCTAAGTTTTCAATGTGAACATTTACACCCCAGAAATCAACAAGCACAAATAAGGACTTAATTTATTTTGTTGTTAACTATCCAGACCTAGGAAAGTGTTAATAATGCAGATTAAACTTAAAAGTTCAGTGACATACTTCTACAATTCTGGGGCAACTCTTCTCAATATACCAAAATATTGATTAGGTCATCATTCCCTCCATGGCGGTCATATTTTCAGGCATGCTAGGAAGCAAGTATTTCTTTGGATAGATATTTTATAGACTGATGGAAATAGCCAGATCTTAAAGTCTCAGCTGGGCTTCTTTGGACAACCCTTTTGATATAGCCTTTAAAGAACGAGTGAGTTTCATTAGTACGACAGTCTTTTTTTTTTTTAGCCACAACAAATATTTTTCTTCTTCATAGCAATACATCAAATCTATCATGTTTTTACAAGTTTTTCAAGTTCAGAAAATATTTCTCAGGAATCAACAATCCCATCAAACTCCCAAGACCCACTGAAAGTCTTTGTCTTCTACAGAGTATAGGACTGCTTTTCTCAATGATAGTTTGTCATTACATGGTGATTTTAATTTTCCTGCATACTTTTCTTATACTTGAGGGCAACTGATCTTAGGCTTGAATGATATTTAAACACCTAACTCAGTCGTAACAACAGCGACTGAGGTGTCTCTAATAGCCATTGAAGTGTGTACTCTTTAAAAACTACAGCTTCTGCATGTTTTCTTGAGCTAGTTCCCACTCTTTAAAACCAAAAAATTGCACAGTATTTTGGAATTGACTTGTAATTTCTGCCACTGAGGAGACTGAGCAAGGTGAATCCCTTAACAAATGGAGCTCTAAATAGAGATGCTAATGTTGAGTTCAGTGCAAAAATGGTCCAGTAGAGGGCTACCAGTCTGCCTACAGAGGGAAGGAATGACCTAGGCTGGAAACAGTGGGCCAAAGCTTCCAGGCCAATCAGTAGTGATCAAGTCTATGCTTTGAGCCTGAGTGAGATAGGGAGACTCAGTCTATGGCAACACCAAAAACAATATGAAAAACAACAAAAGACAATTATGAAACCTCAAATGACAGAGAACTAATAAAAAGTGGGATGCCAGCTCAGTCTGGATTCATTTGGCCAAGGGCAGTCATTCTGAATCATCCTGGAGTCAGGAGAAGCCCACTGGAATGATCATTGTTGTGGCAAAATGAAACCATGTTAAAATGATGATTTCTCCTAAGGAATTTGCACACGTGTAGGTCCTTGGAATCTGGAGACACATATGAAACGGTTCTTGTCTTTGAAGAGTTCACGTTCTATCAGGAGAGACAATGTGTGTATATACAAGTATGTATAATTTGGTGGGGGAGAGAAAGGGGGACCAGAACTGGGATTTCATCAGTAATCGGGATTCTAGATAAGTATTTCCTGTGTAGCTCCCCATCTTCTGAAACTACCACTCTTAGAGAAGGGGTTTATGACCATAGACAAAGAGGTGGTAGCTCTCAGAGCAGAGAGCCAATGTTTTTGAGTATGGGTTACCCAGAACTTTAGAAGGCTTTGGGGGGGGGGGTACTAAGGCTTTTCAATCAATCAAACAACATGCCTTTCCTCAGTGCTTATTATAGATCAACACATTAAGAGCTGGGAATACAAAGGAAAAAGAAAAATAGTCTCCGACCCCTTGGGAGCTTATTTTCCAATGAATCAGATAAACATGTCCATAAGAAGGTATATACTGAATACATATGTAATAGATGGAAGGAGATTGAGTTTAATGATTTACCCAAGGTTTGTCAAACAGAGGTCTTAAATCCAAGTCTTCCTGATTGCTTCCAGAACAAAATATAAGGTCATAAGTGGGTTGAAGGACCATTAGCAGCAGAATCCCAATTCCACTAACCCTAAATTGTATATGGTTGTATATGTACACATCTCTCCTGATAGAACATAAGGGGTATCAGGAAGGCCTTCATGTAGGTGGTGGCTCTGCAACTGGATTGTTGGTTTTCTCTGACACCGGTGAGTCTTCCACTACTTTTCAAAAATCTTAACATTTTATTTCCAGTCAGAGAAAGCAATGCTGATGCAAAAGAACTTTAAGGTCTATCTTGCTTTTTAAATATGAAAAACAGGCACTAAAGATAAACTGAGCAAAGAAAAGTTATGCCATTTTTGTGATGGATATTATCAATTATAAGAAAGAAGAAGAAATATTTTCTTTGCCTCTAGAAACTGAACCTAGCACTACAGTGACTAAGCTGACCTCAAGCTCTTTGAGTGCTTCCTGCTTAAGAGTATAGACAAAGAAATGGTGGCTCTCAGAGCAAAGAGAGCCATTGCTTTTGAGTATGGGTTACCCAGAACTTTAGAAGGCTTTTTTTCTATTTATTGTAATAGCTTAAATTTTTGTGCCTCATGTAGACTTTAAGTGGCATAAATATGCATCTCCATCTGCACATTCTTGTCAGGAATAGTTCTGCTTTGAGGTGTTATGGCACCAAAGAACTTCTAGAATAGACTCTGTTAATCCTTTTTCCACTGCAGAAACTCAGAGGAAAATTCAACTGTGGCCACCTGTGCAACTGGGGTGGCTGCAGATCTCCATGCAGCCATACTACTAATGGAGTATTGGAACAAAACAGTAAGTAAGCTCACACTGCAATTGGAAAATATCTCTGCAAACTATAATAAAGATAGTCTCACTCTCCATTTGGAAAAAAAAAACAATCTTATCAAGTTAAGTCAAGTCAGCAAACATTTATTAAGCACTGCCTTTATACTAAGATCTGGGGATGCAAAAAAAGTCAGAAATATCTCCTGTCCTCAAGGAGCTCATAGTCTAGTGTGGGAAAATAGCAGATGAACAGTTTTGTAGAGAGAAGTTATATGCCCAATAAAACCAAGATCATTTCAGAAGAAAAGCATATTAAGAGACGAGGAAAGGGATGGGGCTTTTTGGTTTTAATTTTAGTTTTTCTGTAAAATGTGAGATTTTAGATAAAACTTGAAGGAAGCTAGGAAAGCCAGGAGGCAAGAGGTAAGAGATCAATAAGAAAAGAATTCTAGGTATGGAGGACACCCAGTGAAAATGTATGGAGTATAAACATGGGACATTTTATAAAAAGAACACTGAGAAGGCTAGCATGGGATGGAAGAGATCTATCTTAATAACTATAAATATAAAAAAAAACCTCATGGCAGATAGGTGGCACAATGGATAGAACAATAAAACATGAATGAAGACGAGTTCAAATTCAACCTTAAACAATCCTTAACTATGTATGTGATCTTGGGCTCGACCTCTTTTTGCCTCAGTTTCCTCAAATGTAAAATGGGGATAAAAATAGCATTTACATCCTTGGTTTTTGTGAGGATCAAATGAGATAACTGTAAAGTACTTAGCAAGTGCCTGGCAAATATTAGGTGCTTAAAAAATGAATGTTTCTTCCCATACGCACATACTTTAAATGCCAAGTGTATGATACAGCACGTGTAATCCTTATTTTGATTGATCTGGATTTTCATAGGGTAGTTATTCCCATCATAGCAGAGACTTCCAGAGACTTTTCCACTCATTGCTATTAATTTTCTCTGGAATGTTCCATGTGCACCAGTATGCCATGGGCCTTCTATAATCCCTGAAAACTGACAAGATGCCAATGGAACACCTGGAGTATCCATCAGCCATCTCTCACTCTCTGTACATGACTGTCCTATTTTCTTTTCTGTTCATACATCTTCTGTTGTTGGAATCCAATGTATCACTTTTCCTACATGATTCTTGGTTAATAAACCTATAATTAGGACAAAGGAGGTTAAAAATTCCCTTTAATATGTGTTAGAAACACACATGAGTATTAAACATATTTCTAGGCATAATATATTCTTAAAATGATTTTTATTGATATACTCTTTTGTTTCCACCATCCACATGTCCCATTTCTTCTTTCTTGTCTCAGAGAGTCTTCTCCCATAATAAATTATGAGACAAAAAAAGAAAAAAAAATTCCATAAAACTAAATATTTATAAAAGTCTGGTATTATATATAGCATCCTACACCCATGGGTCCCACACTCCTGAAATAGAGTAGGAAAAGTATCTTTTCATATCTCATTCCTTGGGGGTCTTGTTTGGCTCTTGTAATTTCTCTGAATTCACCTTTGATTTTTTTTTGTTGTATTCTTTCAATTTACATAGTTGTCATGACAAGCTAATGTAGAGGCTAGAGTGTTTGGTACATAGTTGGCATCTAAGAAATGCTACTCCACTAACAATCAACCTTTTCCATATTTTGCTTACCTTTTCCATATAACTATCTATTAAAGCATATATCCCCCAGCATGTTCTCGTGGGGCTGTTTTTACTCAAATTCATGGCAGGGATTTAGATGATCATTTTCTTGTTTCTTCTTACTTTTATCTTCAGCAAGCCATATAAAACTCTGCTTTTTGGAATGGGCACTGTATTTTAAGAGGAACACAGATTAACATAAGAAGTTTTTTTTTTTTTAAAAGAGTGACCAAGATCATTCTGAATCTATTCAATCTACCAGTCATTTAAGTGCACGAAATGATGCTAAGTGCTAGACAAAAGTCTACATCCTATGGAATTCTAGAAACCATGTCCTGTGAGAATGTTAAACCTTGAAAGGACTATTTGTAGTCTCTCTTCAAAATCTGAAGATTTGTCAAGTAGACTAGAGATTGGAATTAGTCTATTAAACCCCATAGGGCAGAACTAGGAGCAATGGGTGAAAGATACATGGAGGCATATGGCACTTCCTAACAAGTTGAGCTCTCCATCAGAGCGGAAAGAACACTGGACTGGATCCAGGAATATTTGAGTTCAAAGCCTGCCCCAGATGCCTTCTCACTGTATAAAGTTAAACAAATTTCTTAATCTATGTGAGCTTGTCTTTAAAATGGGCAATAATACAGTCAACCAACATCCCCAAAATGTTGCAAGGACCAAATGAGATAACATATGAAATGTGCTCTGCAAACACTAAATTGCCCTTTAAAGACTAGCTATTATAATTGGTAAAAGTGGGAAGGGCCAAGAGAGTACCCCTGTCAATTTAAGTGTCAAAGTAGAAAAGAAGTTGGTTTAATTTAGAGAAAGAGGAGATCACTTGCTACCAGGGTGAAGGGGTGGCTCAGGGAGACTAGATAACATTTACTCTGGACCTTAAAAGTAGGATATTATTCCAGCAAGTGAAGATGGAAGTAGGGAAGGTAGGAGAGGGCACTCCAGGAATGGGCAATAACATAACCAAAGACGAAAGGGGACTGTATGCAAATGGTAAGTAGTCACACTTAAGTCAACATAACTCATGTGAGCCTGATACTGTACCTGACACATAGAAAGTATTTAAATAATTTTGATTGTTTGTCTGAAATGTAAATTGAATCTGGACAGGTAGATTGGACCCATGTTGTACAGAACCTCACATACCTGGATGAGGAATTTAGACTTTATTGTTAAGTAATTGGGAACCATTCCAGCATTTAACATGTGAAAAATGCTAATTTATTTTCCTATACTTTTTAAAGTTTGGAATATGTGTGGATATATGTAGATGGAATATGTATTTGGAATATTATATATGTATGAATACATACATATATATGGATATATGTATGTATTCAAGGCCACGGAGACCAGGCTCAGACATCTTGGAGTGGTAAAAGTCATAAAAACTTCCTTACTCCTTTCCCCATTTCTGTCACTCTTTGGCAGAAATAGAGAGAATATAAGAATAATATATATGATTATAAAACGTAACAAATAGGGCTTTCTAGCTCCTTCTTAAATAAACTCTCCTTTTTTTATTCCACATCTCCCCACCCACATTTGCTCATTGAGAACATGGGTTGGGAATGAGGAACCCTAATATAAAATAGGGACCCCAAAAGTATTAGGGATAGTTATAAATTAAAAACTTCTGATTTTGATTTTAATAACATTCCCCTAAAATGTTTACCATATTAGTAGATAAGGGAAGTCATTCAAAAAGTCCATCTTCTACCAAAAAATCCTTTAAGGGGACAGCCAGGGAGCTCAGTGGATAGAGAGCCAGCCCTAAAGAAAAGAGGCCTTGGGTTCAAATCTGATTTCAGGTATTTCCTCCCTATATGACCCTGGACAAGCCATTTAATCCCCATTGCCTAGCCCTTAAACACTCTTCTACCAATCATGGTATTAATTTGGAGACAACAGATATTTGGTTTGCTTTGGTTTTTAAGACCATCTTCTCAGTGCAATGTTAAAAAATATTTGTTATGATGATTATATGTTTCCATGTTTTATGCTCTCTAATTAGTCTATTTGGAATATTTCAATAATTGAGCCAATATTCCAGGTCATTTTCCCTTTACTTATTAAACTTCTAGCTATATTCTCACTGTACCACTCCAAGAAAATCAATTAGGAAAAACTGCCTGGCAAGAAAATCTGCAATTATTTTTTCTGATTGGATATCAGTTGGTAATGATATAACTTGAGTTTATTGAGATAGGCAGATTCCATGCAAAATGTTGTACCAATGAATTGTTGCATGGTATTCTTCATATATTTTTCTATGTTATACTCATTCTTTATGACTCTGGTCAGGGAAGCATTTGCATTAGAATAGAAATATTTCATATCTGTGAATAAATATGTATTTATATGTGGGTACATACATAGATTTGGCTGTATAATGAAGCATGACATAGTGGATAGGGAGACAGCCTTGGAAGTAGAAATAATGATCTTGGAATCTGGTTTCTTTTCAATTCCTGGTATAACACGACCTGAGCAAGCCTCAGTAATTTACTTAACCAATTAGTGCCCCCTATATAACTCTCTAAAACAACATATTGCAGAATATTTGATTACTCCAGTTGATAAAAAAGAGTTACCTTATCATTAATCCTCAAAGTAAAGTCACAGGATGAGTCAAAAATCTAAGAAAAAACTCAGAGATTTTCGAGTTGGAAAGGACCTTCATGGTTGCTAGTTAAATACCAATATGAAAGGAATCCAGTCTAAAACAAGGTTGACTTGTCAGTCAGCTGTTACTAGGAGATCTCCAATAAGGGCAAATCTATCATATCCCAGGACAGCCTATTCCTCCTTTGCACGGTTATAAAAGGATATTTTTCCTGATATAAAGCCTCAATTTGTCTCTTAGTCACTACTTTTCATTGCTTCCAGTTCTAATCTCTGGAATTGAAGTCCAGCCATTCTAATTCCTCCTTTGTAAGGCAATCTTTCAAATACTTAAAATATTATCATGCCATCCCTGAGTCTCAACTTTCTCAAGTTGAACATCCCCAATTCCTTTAGCTAACCATCATATGACATAGGCTTTTCCCATCCTGGCTATCTTCCTCTAAACATTCTCCATCTTCTCAATGTCCTTCTTCAATCATGGTGCCCAGAACTAGACAGAGTATTTCAGACCTGATAAGACTAATATAGGGCAATTACATCCATTTCCTAAGATTAAATTAACTTTTATGGCCGCCATATTACCTAGTACACTCATGCTGAGCTTTCAAGGTTCTAAATATGCTTTAACCATCTCGTACTTAGCTTTCTTTTTTTAGCCTACCCTTAAGATTTTTACATTTATCCCTTATTTTCATCATTTTAAATATACTGTCAAGATCTTTTATAGAATCTTATTGTGTCATGAAGTGGTATAGCCATCCCTCCTAACTCTTTTTCACATTCACATTTCCTAGACAATTCATCTGTGACCTTACCTAGGTCATTGCTAAATTAAACATTACTAGATTAGATAGGGCACTCCACTGAAGACTTTCTGCCATCTTGACATTGAGTTCCAGTGTTTAGTCCAGTGCCTGAACATAGTAATGCTTGTTGCCTTAACTTGCATCATTATCAACAATTTTTTAAGTCCAGCTCTCTATCAAATCTCCAAGAAGAGTATCAGCTACTTCATCATACTGACAAATCTATAACAATATTGATAGAAATTCCCTTAGTAACTCATCTGTTCATGGTACCATGTTGGCTCTTTGGAATTATTGCTTCCTTTTCTAGATGTATACAAGGTGGTTCTTAGAGGAAATATTCTAGAATTTTCCCAGGAAGTAAAGTGAAATTTACTGAACTAGAGATTATAGACTGTTCTCTTTCCTTTTCTGAAAATCTAAAAAACATTTGCCCTTCTCCATATACTACTTCTCCCATTTTCTATAATCTTTCAAAGGTCATTGACAATAAGTCGTTCAGATATCTTTTGCCCAATACTTTAAGCACCACAGGATATGTGAACTTCAATTAACTAAGGGAAACTACATATATTGTTGTTGATTTTTTAACCTTACATTCTTAGAATCAAAATTCTAAGGCAGAAGAGTGGTAAAGGCTAGGTAATAGGGGTTGTGATTTGCCCTGTGTCACACATGTAGGAAGTATTTCAGATCACATTTGAACCCAGCACCTACCATCTCCAGGCTTGTCTCTCTCTATCCACTGAGCAACCTAACTGTCTCCAACTTGGTAAATTCTTATTTCTTCATTTATTTATCAAATTTGTAGACACTATAATTTAATCATTTCCAGCTCAGGGGTCATTCTTTTTGGCAGAGGAGATGAAATAATTCAAAAAATGTATCAGTTATGCTAACAATGATGATATCACCCTATCCCCCCAGTCAGCAGTGGTCTTTCCCTTCTTTTATTCTCTTCTTTCCTCCAATATGGTTAATAAAAAACAAACAAAAAAGAATTCTTTTGTTGTCTTTAGCATACTTCACCAATGTGAGTTTGTTATAAGCTTTAGTACTGTTAACACCAAATTTATGTGAAAATTATATATCTATATATGAATATATATTAAATGGCATAAAGTATGATCATTAAGGCAGTATCGTGATGGCAGAAGTAGCAGGACTTGGCAAATTTCTGGATTTGAGGAATGAAGAAGATGGAAGTCAATAATTCACTATTTATGGTGTCTGCTATAGCCAGATCTTTGAGCAGTTTACAGACCTGCTGTTTATAAGAATTCTTCGAAAGGCAGCAAATGTGGAAAAGCCTTCTTTCCTTCATTTATTTCCTTATTAGCTTATTAATCACCAACTCTGTGCTGGGAAATCTGCTAAAAAAGAAATTCAATGACAAAAATGATAGTCACTGCACTCAAATATTCCTCTGGATCTCTAGGTCAATGTCTCTGCATCGTTAGCCTTTAGACAATTAAGGGTTGATGTAAAAATAAATAGCAAAGGGCCATTACAAGAGTATAGGCAGGGAGAGGAGATGGTGAGGAAAGTAGATATTAAATCTCGCTACAAATCCTTCTTCTGATATGAGTGATCTTGGGGTATTTTCTTAACCACTTTCAGACCCATTTCTTTCTCTGTATTATAAGAAAATTGGAGAGGATAACCTTTAAATTGCCCTCCAACTCAAGATATCAGACCCTATGATCATAATTAAATGTGAGTTAATTGCAACTCAAGAAATTGGAAACTGAGGCCAACCAATTTGGGTTAATGGAAATCCTAGTTTATGAAATAGGTTAGTATTCAACATACATATATGGAATCTTCTAATCAAATCCTACAGAAAGCTGGAAATAGCAAAATGGTTAACTTCCTCTCACAAGGTTTTTCTTTCCATATTTATTTTTAAAATGAGTTTGTGGCTATGAAGTTTGACTGCTAAAATGTCTTAAAGGCTGTATCAGTAGCATAAGAGAGTATGGAAAAAATAGAAGTGATGAATGGGATATATTATTTTTTAGTTTAAAGGTAATAGAGAAGACGTTGAATAATTGTAATTTAATTTTTTGCATTCATACTTAAACACTGATAATAAAAAATATCAACTGTACATATAATACCAATTATGCATGAGTTTTAAAGCAGGTTTGGCTTCATTTATTTTCCTAAGCTCTAAACCTATTACTAATCCTTGTAGCATCAGGCTATAAAAACTGCGAACCATTTTTTTATGCTGTTGTAGCATAATCTTTATTTCTTGAGACACTTTGTGCAAACATTAAATTGAAGGTAACTGCATAAAAATGAAATGGAGACCTATAATTGCAAACTGTTTTCTTCTCTAATACACTGTTTTCTGGATTCAAACAGTTCTCGCAGTGAATTGCATCTTATTACCAGGACATGATGTAGCAATAAAAGTATATCACTTGGGCTGTATCTACACATGCAGAGGGAAGTTAAGGAATTGAGGTAATTTTCTAGAAAGCTGTGGTCAAGAAAACACCTTTGCCCCAAAAGGTCCAGGTAGAAGAGCCCCTCCCACAATTACCCTGCCATGGATATCCAACCAAAGGGATAAAGCAAGTTTAACAATCTTTTCCTATAGAAATATACAATATTAACTTCACTGGTTTATCTTCAGCTTTGAATCATTTTCAGGCTTGAGGAGGCTCTACTTGTAAAGAGGGCCAGAGTAGGAGCAAGTTCTTATCTCTTGTACCTGGTTTGGTTCTGATAAATATTTCCATTTCAGAGTTTTAGAGCCTGAGTTTTAGGGAGGACAATCTAAAAATAGGAATGTAGTTGGATGGGAGAAGGAAGGAAGGAAGGAAGGAAGGAAGGAAGGAAGGAAGGAAGGAAGGAAGGAAGGAAGGAAGGAAGGAAGGAAGGAAGGAAGGAAGGAAAGAAGCAAGTATCTTTTTAATGCAGAAAACAAATAGTAAGAAGGGAAGGAAAAAAAGAATTTGTTTAAGCCTAAGGCTGAACTGATTATCTTTTTAAAAAAAGATGAGTTGAACTTACTAGAAACCAGTAGTCTCATATACTATCCTCTTTTTCTGTCTACTCTGTGTATGGAAATAACCTTTTTATCTGGTACCTGTTGGGTATATAATAAAAGCAAATTTTTAAAGAAATGTAGCTATAGTTCAAACATTCTTAGATGAAATTTTCTGCCCAACTCTAATGTCTTAGATGTAAAGCACAAAGTTATAATCCTCTCCAGTCCAACCATATTTATTTAGAGCCAAACCCTCCTCTCTGAGTAATGGCTACAAAGATAAAAGGAGAAACAGTTCCTGCTTACCTTTTCCTATAAATTTAACTTCTGCTTAGGATACATGGGCTATTCAGAGAGAATTAGTACCTCTAGTATGAGAATTTGCTGAGATCTTTTCAGGGATGCTCATGCACTTTTGATAACCATTTGTCACTCTACTCTTATATGTGTCTCCAAGAAGCTATAGTATGTCCAGTGACTACAACCAAGTAAAACCTTCTCGACAGATAGGATAAGCCAGGATGAGGGTAATGAACAGTTCTCAAACCTATCAGTGACTTAGGGCATGTCTGTCACAAGCAGAAGTGAAGACTTCCCTGGCAGAAGGGACACATTAGAACAATTTCTCCAGTGGCCATGAAGATCGCTGAAGCAGGCACTTTGGAGGGCTCAGAGCTTGGTAAACCATCAAAGTTGCCAAGACCATTCACTGCATCCTGGGCCATCACTAGTTGTCCTGACTTTTGTGCTGTCAACTGGACTTTGATGATTCCAGAAGAGTGATTGAGACTGGTGACTGTGCAACCCAACCTCACTTAAATCCAATGATGTGACCCATGATGCCATTGATTCTCTTAAAAAATGAAGGATGACCAACAACACTTTCTAGTGGGAAAAAGACAGTCTGTAAGCAGATATGTGAGATCATTTGAGGAGGGAGAGAATGAACCACGCTGAGTATTAAGAAAGGTTTATCATAGAACATGGCATAGAGGTTTACTTTGAAGGATGTTGGGGGATTCCAGGAAGACTTGTTCACTATATAGCCTGCTTTAGTAGGTAAATCCTGGGGAGCTGATTGAGTTAAATATTATTCAAGTCATTCATCCAATGAAATAGTAAATGCCAAAAGCACTTGACAAAGGAAGAGGATACTTGGCATAGTGGACAAAGAACAGGACTAGGTCAGACAAATCTAAGTGGGAATACAGGCTCACACTGCAAGATTGACCAAGTCACTGAACCACTCTCAGCCTCCTCCTTATCTTAAAAATGGGAATGATGATAGCACCTACTTCTCAGAGACATTGAGATAGCATTTGTAAAACATGTTGAAAAACGTAAAGTATTATATTAATATTAGCTTTTATTATTAAAGATGGGATTCGAACTCGTGTTCCTCACTTCAAACCTATTCATTCATTTGATGATCATTTGTTAAGCACATACTATTAATAAAGCATTATACCAGGCACTAGGACAAAGAACAAAGATCAACGTCAAATAATCCCTGCCCTCAAAGAGCAAATATTCTATTGGTCAACACTTTCTATCCGTGACTACACCATACTTCCCCTGAGTGTTCTAACTTGCAATGATGACAGACATCCCAATTCTATAAGAAGCTTCTAGAGACTGAATCCAGTTTCCTGGTCCATAATGTTGACCTTACTGTATGTAGGTAATTGCAGAAGATCATATTGAAAAGACCACATTCCCAAGCCTTTAGGAAGGGCCTTGGGAAGTTTGCCATAAGACTTAGAATGGGGGGTTGGGGGGATGTTGTTACTGTATGTTAAGAATGTGCTTTTTTTGAATAAACAGAGAAGTTTTTTGAGTGATGGCTTTTGTTCCCTTTTGATCGAATGGGGCTGGAATGAAGAAATCAGTTTTCTGCCATGCCTTTCTATTTCTCCCTTTGATTTGTCTTTGCAGTGCTTCAGCTCTCAAACTTAGGTTGACACAAATATTAGCAGGGTGCAGATCCAGTCAATGCAGTCAATGTTCTTCTGGCAACGACTGATAGTTTTCATCACATTTTTCAATCTACTCCCATTGAATGCCTTGTCTGTATTTAGGAGGTGATTGTGTTCAGACATACTAGACTAGAGAGAAAATAAGTCATATTTTTCTGGAAAAATTGCTTAGTTTCAGGTGTGATGTGTGTATGAGAAAGAGAAAGAGAAGGAGGGAGGGAGACAGACAGACAGACAGACAGACAGAAATATACTTTACCCACTTCAATTATAAAGTAAAGTTTGGAAGACTTCCCCCCTCCCCCTTCCACCATATAATGTAATCACAACTAGCTATAAGAAAGTGGGATGTCATGAAGGAGGATTCAGAACACTTGAGTCTCACCCCAATACTGACCCTGGAGAGCTACCACTAAGGATGTCACTAAGTTTTTCTTATCTAAAAATTTAAGTGTTGGGTACAACACTGGGCCTGGAGTCAGGAAGACCTGAGTTCAAATCTGACCTCAGTCACTTGATATATATATATATATATATGTGTGTGTGTGTGTGTGTGTGTGTGTGTGTGTGTGTGTGTCCTCGGGCAAGTCACTCAACCATGTTTACCTCAGTTCCTCATCTGTAAAATGAGATGGAGAAGAAAATGGTAAACACTCCAGTGTCTTTGCCAAGAAAACCCCAAATGGGGTCATGAAGAGTTGGACAAAACTGACACAACCAATCCACAATAACTAGAGCCATGACTAGAAATTTTGGCCTCACTTCCACTACCCACCATGGCAGTAAGCAGTATTAAATGAATTCTTAAATTAATTGTGAAGAAAGATAAGACTTCCAATGCCTCCCAATAGGGGAAGGACACACACACCTCAAAGACACTCAAGGCTTTAACTAGAGAAACTGCCTTCTTTTCTGCAGGAAAAGAACTCCTCTGATATTAATTTCTGGACTCTACATTGGAGCTCTGTGAGAGCTCAATTAGAGAAGGTGAAAGGTAGAAGATGGAAATTCTCTTCCTCTTCTTCCATGATTTAAGGAAAGCTCTGGGGGAATCCATATCATTATTTCCCAAAGAGCTATTTACCTGAGCTTCAGAAACTCATTATTTTGCAAAATGAAATCACCTCTCAAATTCTCACTTCCTTAGATCATCTCCCCTTCTAGATGCAGCTGCAGGATTTTATCATGTGCCTGCATGGCATATCCTCACTCTCCCCCCAACTTTCCATGTCCTTTTTATGTGTTATCTTCTCCATAAGAGAGTTCTTTGAGGACAGGAACTATCTTATGTATTTCTTTATTTCCTCTCCTTAGCATTTAAAAAAAAATGTTTGACACTGTATGTGTTTAATAAACAGATCTTGGCCCTTACTCTGATTCTACAATCCCTCTACTCTAACAATGGCTCTGCCAATTGATCAATAAACATTTATTAAATACTGACTATGTGCCAGGAATTGTACTATCTACTGGGGGTGCAAAGAAAGTCAAAAAACAGTCCCTGCCCTCAAGGACTTAAGAATCTATTAGATTCTTACATATAAAATGATTATGTACAAATAAACTCTATACAGGATAAACAATCAATATAAGGAAAGAACTAGAATTAAGAGAGAAAGAGAAAGATTTTCTATTGATGATGGGACTTAAACTGGGACTTGAAGGAAACTGGGGAAGCCAGGAGTTAAGAAGAGAAGGAAGAGAATTCTAGGTGTGGGAGACAGCCATTGAAAATGTTTAGAGTTGGGAGTCTAGTCACTGACTCAGTACGTGAGGAGGGGTGGGCTAAGGTATAAGAAGACTTAAAAGATGAGATGGAAAGAGTTATAAAGAGATTTGAATACTGGAGGATCTTCTATTTAAATCTGGAGATAAATAGGGAGCCACTGGAGTTTATTGAATAGGCAGAGGGTGACAATATCAGATGCAACAATAAGGAATTTCATATTGACATCTAAATAAGAATGGATTGGAACAAGGAGAAACTTGTGGCAGACAGACTAGCAGCAAGTTATTGCAATAGTCCTGGTATGAGATCTGCTTCAGTGATCACAGCATCAGAGGAGAGAAAAGGGCATAGAACTACAAATGTTATGAAGGAGGAAATGGTTGGCTTTGGCCATAATTTGGATGTGGGAGAGTGAAGAGTCAAGGATAACATCCAGACTGTGAGGATGATTGTATTCTGGACAATAATAAGACGTTTGTAAAGGGAAATGCTTTTTTAGGAGAAAAGAGAATGAGCTCAGTTTTGGACATATTGAGTTTAAGATGTCTATTAGGCATCAAGTTTGAGATGCTTAAAAGACAGTTGGAGATGCAAGACTGGAAGTCAGTAGAGAGGTTAGGGCTCTATAATTAGATTCGAAATGGAGATGATAATTGAATCTGTAGAAGCTGATAAAATCATCAAGTGAAATCATATTGAGAGAGACGAGAAGAAGGCCTATGACAGAGCATTTGCTATCAAGTTTAGCACATGTTACCTGGATGAAGAATCATCAAAGGAAATTGATTGGAGGTCAATTAAATGAAAAACCAGGAGAAAATAGTATCCCAAAAATCCAGAGTAAAGAGACTAAGGAGAGGAGGATTTTTAAAAGCTATAGAGAGGGGAAGAGCTAGGTGGTTATAACAGGGAGATCCTGGGTTTGAATCCTACCCTCTGACACTTCCTATCTGTGTGACCCTGGACAAGTCACTTAACTTCCATTGCTTAGCCCTTACCACTCTTCTGTCTTGGAACAAATACACAGTATTTATTCTAAGATGGAAGCTAAAGGTTAAAAAAAGTATAGAGGTCAAGAAGTATGAAAATTAAAGTTATGGTTTGGATTTGATGATTTCTGAGGACTGGTTGAATGGTGCATATTATGTCCCACATTACAATAATATGGTCATCGTGTTTTGTAACTGGAGTTGCTTGGCTACCTGGTTGGTCCTGTCTATATCCAGGGATGATGACAGTTTTGAATTCCTAGCTATAGCATGGTTTAAATCCTTGGGAAAGAATAGCATTAACCATTCTAGCTAATAGAAACTGATGATTGTGATTGTTTTTTGTCAGAAATTTTCAGTTTTCCAACTTCATTCCAAACTTAGATATTAAGGCCACATCACTTTGTCAGCCTCTTACCATGTTGCTTCTCTGGAGTTTCAAGTAGGTTGCAGGAACATTGTTGTTATGAGAGAAACTCAGGAATAAACCAAGTTTTTAAATAGGCATCTGTTTGTTACCCAAATTGGGAGACAGTAAGAATAGAAAGATGGAGAAAAACAGAGAGAAAAACCTCAACAAACTACAGTGTGAGCAGCCTAGGCGGCATGGATAGAGGGCAGTTGGAGTTCAACATAAGGCAAGATAACTATCATACATACATGAAGGGTAGAGATTATTTTGTTCAGTTGATTTCAGTTGTATTTGACTCTTCATGACTCCATTTGAGTTTTTCTTGGTAAAGATGATGGAGTGATTTGTCTTTTTTTCTGCAGCTCATTTTACAGATGAGGAAATTGAGGCACACAGGGTTAAGTGATTTACTCAGGCTCACCCAACTAATAAGTATCTGAGACCAAATTTGAACTCAAGAATATGAGACTTCCTGACTCCATGTCCAGCATTCTGTCCACTGTGCCACCTAGCTGCCCCTACAGACTATATTCACCATTTATAATAAAACCCAGACACCAAAGAATTGGTGTTGCCTATTAAATTTGCTATTCTGCAGCAGCAGAGTACCTTATGTTAGAATAATAAAGGAATGGTCTTCTAGTGGCCTTCAGAAAAAGCTTAATTTTTCTATATTCATATGAGTATTTTTATTCCTTTTGGACAGGGTGGTGGGGTTCAGATAATATAACTGGACTTCTAGGGACCATCCACCTCTGTGGGGGGAAAGAAAATGGTCCTCCACTGGCCATGTCTTTCAGATGCTATGAAAGCCATCAAGGACCAACGTCCCTAGAAGGGGATGGATATGGCAACTATGAAAAGGACTATGGCTAAATTCATCTGTCTCGAGTTCTCTGATGTGTCTTAACTAAAGTGTAACCATGCACTCTATCAGAGTCCTTAAGGTCCTGGCTTATAACATGGAAGGAAATAACAGCAACAATTCTCTTCACAGTCTGGATAATTCATTGGTATCTGTGTCCATCCCATAGTCATATTGGTTAATGTCCCCAGAACATTATCTATCATCCCAGCCACTGTATTGTAAATTATACAATAGCCCCAATAAAGTGCAATTATTTCTACCACAGCTGACCATAGTATTAGCTGTAATGTTTCCCATTAGATCTTTCCTAGGCTCTAACTGCTAGTTAACAGTTAGAAAATTGTTGTTGTCCCCACAAGCTTTGCTTCCTAATCAGAATCTAAGCTGGCTAGATCCTATAAACCGACAGCCCTAGTACAGCCTCCCTTTCACATTATCTCACTTCCCCAGTGTTCCAACTGACCCAGAATGGCAGTTGGTGAAAAGCCTCTACTCCCCTCCACCAGGAATCAAGATGTCTTTGATCCTGTGTGGAAACTCCTAGGCAGAGCCTCTGACAATGACTGCTAGCCTGAGGAGATACAACTGACAGTTGATGACAGTTGATGACATTTGGTGACAGTTGGTCACTAAAGCTTTTTTTTTAATGAGGGTTCTGTCAAATCCTGGGGTGCCAGTTGAAATTAAGGGGTTCAGTCTTTCAGAAAAGAGAGAGGAAAAGAGAGGAGACCTTCCTTCTCAAAGCAGGGTTCAAGGGAGACAAGAGATGTAATGGAGAAAAGGTTTGGGGATGGTAAAGGGAACAGGATCTAGGAGAGGACAGCTGATGTTTAGAGTTGACTCAGAGAGAGGAGAGGGGGTCTGAAGACTTTTCCCCTTCTGTCTTCCTTCCTTAGCTATGGCTGCTCTCCTAGATTTGCTCTTGTTCCTCTTATCCACCCCCCTCCACTACTCAAGACCAAAGGGTCTCCACTTGATCTGTTCACTCACACTTGATTCATAGATTGGAGAAAAGATAACTATTGTAATGTCAACTCAATCAGGATAATACAAAGGCTTAACTGGCAGGGAAATAATGGGAAAGGAAAGTGGGGAAAGGGGGTCCCTGCTTCTATCTAAAACCCTTTTCCCTACCTCCTTGAGTTTGGGGGGAACTCAGGCTTTGGCTGCCTGAGCCCCCTGAGAGAAAGTCAAGTGACTCACCCTGGGTTTGGCCCCTTGGCCACAGTTCAGACCCAGGGCAACAGTAGCCGAGGTAAAGTCTGACAGAGATTCAAAATGTCTTTCTCAGGTTTTTCTTCTCTGAGTCTCTTCAATACTCTTTTTCAATTAGGAAATGTTGGGGAAAAGGATTTCCAGTCACAAACAGGAAAAAAAATGGGTAACCCTCAGGAGAAAGTCTTATTCAACCTTTTTCCTTTGGTTTCTCCTGAGAGAGCAACTCCTCTACCAGCCAGAATCTTCTCCACCTCCAGATTCCCCATTCCTGGGTCCCCTCCCCCATCATGGTGATTAGTTCTACATACTCTTCAGTCTGGCACTTTTCTTATGTGTCAACCTCTGTCACAACAGAGAACAAAAAAAAAAAATAGGGGGAAATCTCTTTTTTTAATTGTAAGATGGGAACAGTATGGTTCAACATGAGTGTTGCCTATGGAGTGAAATGCCCCAGCTTTGAGGTTCAGTTTTGCCACTTACCTCTTATATGACTATGGACATTACTCTATCTCTCTTGGCCTCAGTTTCTTCATCTGCAAAAACAAAGAGTAGGATTAATTGAACTGCCATATCAAGAGTAAAACAGATAGATAGATAGATAGATAGATAGATAGATAGATAGATAGATAGATAGAAGATAGATAGATAGATAGATAGATAGATAGATGTGTGCCTAGTACAATAGGAAAATGAATTCTAGTACCATTAACCTAGACAGATAAGACCCAAGAGGAAACCATTTAAGGAAAGGGAGAAGATGAGAAGTTCCATTTTAGATAAAGGGAATCAGAAATGATTCAGAGATCCAGGTGGGAATATTCAAGAGCTATATGAAAATGAAGAAATGAAATCTAGGGAAGAGATTTAGGCTAAAGACTTACAAATGTGAAGCATTTGTGTAGGACACAATTTGGAAGTCATATAATGAAGAGAATCCTGGTTTTTTGAGTAAGAAAACTTAGATTTAGATATTACTTCTGAGACTGTGTCCCCTTAGGCAGTAAAGTCCCCAAACTGCACCCCAGTTTCCTAACCTATAAAATGAAGGGATTGGACTACACAACCTCTTCTTACTCAAAATCAATGATCCTGAGGAGCTGGGTGATTCAGTGGATAGAGAGTCAGGCCCAGAGATCAAAGGTCTCCTTTCTGATATGGCCTTTGCCCTTCATCCACTTACAGCTTCATTGCCTTATTATTGTCAAAGGCAATGCTGTCAGATCAAGAATTCTGGAACGTTCTGTAAAGCTAAGCAAACTTTGGGTTGAACCCAAGTGATGGAGTGTGTATATCCGCTGTCAGAGGACCAGATCACAAAAGCTTCTTACTTAGTTGGCTGCAAGGGGATAAATTTTTCAGCCACAACAATGTAGGGGACAGGATACTTAACTAGAGCCCACTGATCCCCAAGGAATCCATGAATCACTTTCAGAAGGTCCATGAACTTAGATGGGAAAATATTTTAATAACTCTATTTCAATATATTCACTTCACTTGTTACCCTATGTATTTTATTTTATGTATGCATTAAAAGACACTATTCTGAGAAGGCTTACCCAGACTGCCAAAGGGGTCTATGACACACAGGGAAAAAGGTGAAGAACTTCTGCTTTCAAGCCATTTACTGAGTTCCCATGAGGCTCCATTTGTGGATGCTCAAAGTATTAGAATACGTATTCCATGAATGCAAAAAATAAAAAGGAATATGTGTAAGAATAAAAATGAAAGTCGTTTTCAAAACTTACCTTCCTTAATAACTTAAGGATACATCAATTACAAATGCCTGTCATATTGATTCATTTTTTTTTGCACAAGGGTAGTCAATAAATGTTAATTGAATTAAATTCATAACATTTGCTCAATGGTAATAAAAAATTAATTAACTGTCTGTCTTTTCTGTTACTTAAGTTTATGTTCATCAATTCCTGCCTTGACCTTTAACCTCAACATGAATTTCCTGCTTCATGGACCCTCTAAAGAAGATAGGTTCCATCTTGTTGAGTCTTTTGTCTTCTGCTTCTAAGAAATCTAGTTCTAATTTTAAGCTCTCTGAGCTCTTCTAATTTTGACTTATTTTTGCTGTTTTGGAAAAAATATATTTTCTCCAAGTCAATGTCAAGAACTATGTATAACATTCCAAATATAGTTTTGCAAGTTTCTTATTTAATTCCAAGATACTTGCCTGCACACAAGATTTGATACCTCCTTTTATGCGTTTCTTCTTTTAGCTGCTGCTACTGTATAATACTTTGAGTACAATGTCAAAGAACCAGGCGAAAGAAGAAATCTGGGAAATTTATTGCTAGCTTCCCATCACTCGAAGATGGGAAATGTCACTTACATACACCCCAAGACTGTGACTCATTTCAGATGTCAGAACTCTGGGTTGAACAGGCTGGGCTCTGAAATGCGTATGTCAGATGCTCTGTTGAAGAGGAAGAGATAGTTCCCTTTGGGGAATTGGAAAAAAAAATAACAATATAAACAGGGATATAAAAATTTTAAAATAGCTTTACAAATGGCAGCTTGGATGTTCCATAAAACCATGTCAGTATGGGACCAGTTTGCTCCAAGTGCTTGCTTGAATGCAGTATATCATCTCCATTCAAAATGATATACTTTATAAAGGTCTCAAAGTTAAAAAGAGAAGCATGCGATGTGTTGCTTTATCCAGTATTCTCAGCATGTTCTTACACTTTAGTAACCTCTATCCAACTTTTTTTGTTTCTGAATTACTTTGTGCAAAAGCAATTTAAATTACATGCAGCCTGACTACATGTGATAATTTCAACTGATTGTTAATTAATTCTGTAAGTAAATAGCTCCTGCAATCTCTCTATTCATCAAGGTTTTACTATCTATCAACCTTCTCTGGGCTGCTCTTTCTTTTATAGACATTGGAAGCAGCTGTATTCTGACACGCTGGATCGCAGCCTACAGAAGCAGGTAGCCCAGCTTTGTAAGGCTCTCAGGATTGCAGGCTTGCGCAGCTAAGCTATTTATAATCATCCAGGTCTGCAACATCACTTCTGATTTGGTACAGTGGAAAGAGAGAGCATGGTGGACCTTGTAATTAGAGCATCTTAGTTCAAGGTCCTTCTAAGGCTTTACTCCATGCGTCACACCCTTGGACAAGTCGTTTGCCCTCTGGGGACCTCAATTTTCTTATTTTAAAAGAAGAGAGTTGGACTAAATCCAGTTCTAAATCTATGATATGATTTTCCATGAGGCAACTCAGTGGCTCAATGGATAGAGTGCCATACCTGGAGTTGAGAAGTCTCATCTTCCTGAGTTCAAATCTAGCCTCAGATGCTTACTAGCTGTGTGACCCTAGGCAAGTCAGTTCACCCTGTTTGCCTCAATTGACTCATCTATAAAATGAACTGGAGAAAGAAACGGCACACTACTCCAGCACCTTTGCCAAGAAAACCCCAGATGGGGTCAAAAAGAGTCACACTTGGACATGATTGAACAACAAAGAAAAAATCCTTCCCAGTCATCTTGTCTTCAGTCTCACAATGAATCAGATAACCAAGAAAATAGAGAATAGACTATTGAACAGATAAAAAGTACTTGGCCATTTTCTTCTCTAAGAGAGTAAGGCATATGGTCAAATGACTTATTTAGGGTCACACAGCTAGTATCTTAAGTCTTCCTGATGCCAAGCTCAGGATTCTATCCACTGAGCCATCCATCTACCCTAGAACTATGTATACATCCCCTATTATTATTCCAGTTCTACAGGATCTGAAACCCATAACTGCCTTCAAAGAGTTTACAATTTGAAAAGTAGGGAAAAGGAAGCATTAAGATTATATCAGTGAAAAAGTAGCATATCTTACCTATCTCCTGTGTGCTAGATTATTAGACATGAGCAGGACTGTGGGTGCTGCTCTGCCTCATGCCTGCTCCATAACATTGGACAGAGATTAGCATTTCCCCCATCCAATTGGCCAACCTTACTGTTTATCCAAATATCACTTTAATTGCTCTGTTCTACTGGAGGTGTTTCCCGAGCCCCTCTGACATACAGATTTCCTTTTTTCCTAGTCTACACCTCCTGCCAAGCCTTTTTTTTTTTAGATCAAACCATAGCTAAGAAATTTGAAGCCAATGTTAAAATGGAGAGGATACGACAAGCAAGTTGAAAATGAAGGCACTTTTCAAGGTCTGAAACAACAACAACAAAAATAAAAATCACCTGAGACGAGTGTATGCCCCAAGCCGTTAACTGTGGTATCTCCTCTGATGGATCTGCCAGCACCTAGCTTAGAATCACTCATTGAGAATCAGTGATGCAAGAGCCAGCAAGCTGTTGCCTTTCCCTCTTCTGCTGGCCAAAGTTAAAAGGCTGTAATGAATAAATGGGTATCAAGCCGACTTTTCCATCTGCACTGCATTTAGATGCAACTCACAAAAGGACTAGGATGGAGATTTGACACAAAATCATCTTGGTCATGGGCTTTGCCATCTAATTCAATTCTCCATTCTCATATAATGAAAGAGATACTATTGCTTGTCTAGGTAAATAGGTACCATGTTGGAGAAAATAGTCCAGGGATGAGAACTATACTTTGGGTCAGCTACGATGCACAGTGGTTAGTTCACCAGAATTATGGTCAGGAAAAGCATCTTCCTGACTTCAAACCTGGCTTCCAATATTACTAGCTGTTTGACTCTAGATGTCACTTAACTCCATTTGCCTCAGTTTCCTCATCTGGGTAATGAACTGAAGAATAAAATGGCAAATCACTCCAAGATCTTTGCTAAGAAAACCCTCATAAAGAGCCAGATATGACTGATCTAAAACAACTCTGATAAAACAGAGTAGGGATAGAGACTGGACCTGTGAGTCATTGTTGCAGGGATCTCCTTGATGAAGGAGACTCCTTCAACCAATTCAGGTGAAGACCTTTTCTCTGACTTAGAGTCTTGGAGAGTTTCAGCACTGAAAGGTGAGGAGACTTGCCTGGGATCAAACAACCAGTGTGTATCATAGCCAGGATGTGAACTCAAGTCTTCTTGGCTTAGGAGGCTAGTTCTTTATGTCTTCTTCTATACTCTCCATCTAGAATAAAATCATACTTCATTAAAATAGGGTGAATAATTGTTTATTACCATCATACATGAAATGTTTTAACTACACACTTTCTACTTCATTCCTGGGCCTACATTCCTATTTTCAATTTCTCTAAGAATTATCCTAAATTCTTTCATTCATTCACTTCAATACTAAGTACCTAACTTGGTCCTGAACCTGTATTCCATGCTGAGAATAGAGAGACAAAAAAAGAAAGAAAAAAAAAGGTTCCTGCCCTCAACGAGGTTATATTTTATTAGGAGGAGACAGTTTATTCCTAGGCAAGTAGATATAGTAGATATTACTCTTAAAAGTCTAGAATGTGTATTCCTTGTTGGACTGAAAATCTCTGATTTTTTAAATTCTTTCTTTGTAAGAAGGCTGGGTTAGAGTTCCTATAAACAATTTCAGGTTTGTTTTGTGTGTGTGCGTGTATGTGTGTTTTTATTCAGATACTCAACTCACAAATGAAAAGCATTCGGATGAGAAATCTGTTAAGGGCATCGTTATAAATTCAGTATCCGAATTCAATATTGCCGACGCACCATCCAAGGAAGCCCCCAATGAGAAAAAACTGTCAGCATCGAGCACATCGCTATCTTCTCTTGAGGAGTGCCAAGCTAAATTCTCATACCTCCAAAACGATTCATCAGTTCATCAGAGAGACAATGATGGTATGTTTCTTAAAATTCAACATCTCTTGAAATCAAACCATTTTTCTCCCCCCACCCCTACAGCAACCCTGTAAAGAGCATCACATATGCTTACTGTTGGAGAAATCTTTATGAATATTAAAAGAGAGGGCTCAGGATCTAGACAACAGTGAATGACACATGTCAAGGTCACTTGGCAAAAAAAGCGCTACTTGGCAGATCATTTGCTCTCAAAGCTGGGAATCTATAGGAAAAATGTTTTTTAAGTGGCTCTGGTTTAATCAGTCTTATTTGCTGGGCGAGGAAGGGCGTGCAGGCTTTTCTTCCCCACCCCACTCCCCTCGCAGCTCTGGGATTCTTTTTCCTCTGCCATTGTGTAAAGAAACTGGGAGAAGAAGCATGAGAGGCTCTAAAAGACACAAATAATGCTCATAGGAAATGTGGAGAATCAGATACCAGCTGCCTATGGAGGATGAAATGTCTCCAGGAAGTATTGATTCCTGGGCATGCTGATTGGTGTGAACATGAGCCATGCTAGACTGGGGGATATCATTAAAGAGGCATTCCAGCTACAAAACAACCTGAAAGGGGTTTGAGGGTAGAAACCTCACCAAAGCCATTTGGCTTGGCATAAATGCCACCCCCAGGCGTGGGAAATTGTTTCTTCACTGAACCTCCATGGCAGCTTTTCTTTTTTTCCCCTCTTTAATATATTTTAAACCCTTACCTTCCATCTTGTAATCAATACTATGTTTTGGTTGCAAGGCAAAAGAGTGATGAGGTCTAGGCAATGGGGGTTTAGTGCCTTGCCCAGGGTCACCCAACTAGGAAGTGGCTGAGCCCAGATTTGAATCCAGGACTTCCCATCTACAAGCCTGGTTCTCTATCCACTGAGCCACCTGGCTGGCAGCTTTTCAAGGGGCAGAATTTAGGCACACATTTTTAGCTTTGCAGAGTCCTGCTTTCACACCTGAAGAAAGCAAGCTACTTCCTGAGAAATTGGGGTGGGTTCTGGAGGGAGCATGTAAGGGAAAAGATAGATTTGCAGTGTCCCTAATGCAAGCTCCTAACTTGGAACTGTGGTTTCCATTTTTTAAAGCAAACTTTCCCTGATTGCAAACAGAAGCATCTCCCAAAGTTGTCCATTTACAAGAGAGCAGGAGTTGTCTGGATTTTAAGTTTGCCACCCCAAAGCCTGACATACAGGATAAAGAGTCTACTTGGAAGTAGGGAGTCCTGAGGTCCAATTCTTGCTTGTGACACATTCTATTTGGGGGACTCTGGGAAAGGCACTTAAAGTACCAACCTTCACTGGCAAAGAGTCTCCTCCCCAAGGTGCTCTCTCCTCTGGGAAACTCACTTATCCAGGCTTATCATAAACTTTACTCATTAGTAAGCACTTACTACTTATTCTTTCACCTTGTATGGATACTACTTCCTTGGCTAAAATGGCAAATCCAACCCAGAGTCCACACAATTATATCTAAGTAAAAAACCTTCCCTCTTATCTTCCATATTAAAATTGATTTATCATGGCCAATACCCTTGGACAGTTTGCTTTATCTCCCTGGGCCTCAGTTTCTCTATTTGAAAAATGAAGTGGTTGGACTAAATGACTTCTGTGGTACCTTCCAATTCCAGGACTCTCTTTCTTTGATCTTGGAGCATCAGCTCAAATTCCAAGAGGCTACATTCATTCTGATGTACCCAGAAGTCCACTCTACAGAAAATTGCCCATACTCTAAATTTCATGAGGTTATAGTACAAAAAACATTGTTGATTTTTTTTCTTTATCCATTGACTTTTCTAGCATAAATCAACTGGAAAGGACAACATGGATTACACTTAGAAGATACTATTCAAAGATTGGATTATCTCCAAATGCTATTAATAGGATATATATGCATGAGGGAGAGAGAGAAAGGGAAACAGAGATAGAGAGAGAATGAGAGAAAGGCAGAGAGAAAATAAGAAACAGAGAAAACAAGGCAGAGAGAAGGGGGAAAGAAGGCAGAATAGAGAAAGGGAGCAATGAAGGAAGAGAGATCTCAAAAATATGGAAGGGAAAATGATGCCTCCCAGGCAATTCTACATCATTATTGGATGTTTCCCCTCATTTATTTAATTTAATAAACACTTATTAAGGGTCTGCCATGTACCAGGCATTTTCCAAAGTGCTGGAGGTTATAAAGATAAAAAAAGAACCCTTCCCTGCCCTCAAAATGCTTACATTCTCCTGGAAAGCTACAGCATGTATGCAAGAAAGTAAATGCAAAGAATCCGCAAAGAACTTTCAAAAGATAATCATTGGAGAAATCAAGAAAGGCCATATATGGGTGGTGGTAGCTAAAATATTCTTTGGACTAGGCAAGGGTCTGCCCCCCTTCTGCTTCCTAATGTTGTCAATGATTGCCTATGTGATTATCAAGGCTTTAGCAAATGACGGGGACACCAGGATGAGGATTCCAATAACAAAGCACTTTACTGGATGGTCCCCAGGCTACTAGGAACTTGTCTTATGGGATCAGTCTAAAAATCCTTGAATTAAGAACTCCCAGTGTCTAGATCAACACCATAAAGCTATAATGTTCCCAAGGAAAGATGCTGATCTATTGTATCGATGATCCCAAGATAACGAGAATGGCTCATAGCCAGTGATGAGTACCAAGGACCTTGCATTCTCAATGAAGGACCATAGTAATTGCTCCATTAAAATGGTAACTGGTACACAGTAGCTTCATGCAACATAAATAACAGGCTTCTCATTGTTAAAAATAGCCGAGGAAATTAATAAGGCTAATTGAATGAGGTTGCTTTTGTTAAGATTTGGAATGAAGCCAGCCCGACCCAGGAAATGCAAGTTTATGACTGACCTGTCAGCTGACAGTCCATCCTTTACTCACCCCATTGTGACAAGGCATCAAGGAAAGAGTTTTTGTTTGTTTGTTTGGTTTTAATTTTTGTGTGCAAGGAAGAGAATGAAGTAACCAGAGTCAGGCTCCAGGGAAGGAAGAAGAGCAAATCGTTCTCACCATCCTAAATCCTAAAAAAAAAAAAAACAAGAAATTTCAGAGTTTCAGAATCACCTCATTAATAGAGGATTTGGTGGCTGCAATTAATTTAATAATGCAGGCATTGAGAAATGGGGAGGGGGGTCACTGTTCTTACTGAGATAAATATAGTCCAATCTTTCAAGAATAGCAGGAGAAAACAGGAAGAGAACAGAGAAGCTGACATTCACTTTTATGCAGTTTGTGGTTAATTTATTTTCAAATGTATAAATGCGTGCATCGGAATGGATGTTTAATTGCTAATATCTATTATTTATATACATTGCCCCACTTAAAACAGGATGAAAAAGCCTCACCCATGCAGATTTTGTAAAATGTGCTGCATCCATTAGCACACAGTTCATGGTGTGTGCCCTGATGGGAATTTAACAGTCTCTTCACTGAACATCATAGTCTATGTGCTACAACATCACTTTGTTGTTAAAATGTTGTGCTTTTTGTGTGGTCCCTCTCCAGAATAATGGAGAAAGTCGAGAGAACTCTCTCTATCTTCAGCATCTTGGATTATCTCTCTTCTGATTGCTAGGGCATCACTGGGGTTAATGAATGGAAGGATAAACTTGTTATTAGAAAACAGATTTTGTGCGTGTGCGTGTGTGTGTGTGTGTGTGTGTGTGTGTGTGTGTGTGTTTAAAGCCTGAGAAGATGCCTAATGGATGTGTAATTTTGAATTTGATACATGCTATCTAGGTGGAGGGGAAAATCATAAATATAAGGCACCTAAAAAGAATAGTCTTAATTACACCATGGCCTACTGGATAAAATGATTACATTTTCTACCCTGTAAATTTCATACAATTAAATGCAGCCGTGTCACCTTATAAAATGTTTCAATTTTATAATTATTTCAGTTCATTTACTCAGAAAAAAATAAAAGCACAAATTTACTCAGGATCACCCAAATCCAGTCATTCTAATTCTAAAGAACTGACTTAAAAGTTAGTTGTGCTTGTCTGAACTTAAATAGCTCTTGACATATTTAAATACGTATTACAATTGATAACATTGGGGATGATACACTGGTTACAGAAAGACACTCAATCACACTTTATTTATTCATATTATATGCTAAAGGATTTTTTTTAAAGAGAGAAGCCTTTACCATTGTGTAAGGGGTGGGATAAGGATTTTATTCTTTTGGACTAGAAACTTTTAAATGCTCAGGTTGAATGAAAACATCATAATGCTGCCCAGTGAAATTCATCAGTCATCCTTGATATTTCCACACAGTAATAAACTAGCACATTAGGGCACATGATGGAGAAAATACAGTTCTCACCTGTACAGATCAACCCCCATCATGGCTTTCCTGGAGGCAGCCTCCATGTTTTTTTTTTTTCCCACCCTGGTTACCATCACCAATGGTGCCGACATATTGCAAGGAAGGACTAAGTACTAAGACTACCCCTAAAGAAACCCATTTACTGTTGCCTACTGTATGTAGTAATAACACTGAGTAGCAGAAAAATAAAAAGGCAGAAAGCATTAGACTGTAGGCAGCATACTGGTTGTCTAAAGCCATTGTCCTGGCTCACCAAAGTTTACCATAACTAAGCATGGAAATAGAGAGGATGCATCTGGTACATGAGCTGTCCTTCTATATGGTTAGCTTTTAGGCATGCCCAACTCTCCTCTCCTTAAAATTGATTACAAGACCCTAGTGAAAACAGACCAAAAAAGGAAGGCAGGGATCAACTGCCTCCCCCCACCCAAAGACAATAAGGATGAAGAGAGGGAATGAGGTGGGATATGGGAAACACCAGTGAGAACAATGGCAGGATTAATCAGAAGGGTCCTGGGGACCCCAGTCTTTTCAGACTCAATTCCCCAGATGAAATCCATGTTATGATTTTTTCTGTCTCTACCTTTTTTACTCCCAGTAAATCTTTTATTTTTTTATGCAACCATAAATGCATATAGTATCATCCTAAGCCTGGAACAAAGAGGACTCCATAGATTTCCATTCCAGTGATCTTGAATTGTATGCCCTAAAAGGAGAAGGGTGTATAATAGCATGCTTGGACTCCTTTGCTTCACGGAAATGCTTTCATGGAAAGTGATGGATTTAGAAATAGAAGAACTGAGAAGAAATATCTCCTGTGCTGCTCTGTATTAACTTAATCATAGCACCTAGTATCTTTGGGGATCAGTTTCTTCATCTGTAAAATGAAGGATTTGGACTTGATGACC